>NC_067475.1:65295217-65400217 GCF_947179515.1 Apodemus sylvaticus
CATTGGAGGGAGGAAAGTGTTTCTTTGGTTTGAGCCTCCACATCACTCTTCAATAAAGATGGAAAGTAGGGGGCACCTGGAGGAAGAAGGTGATGCAGAGACACGGAGGGGTACTGCCTACAGGCTTCCTCCCCTTGTCATGCTCAGCCTGCTTTCTTATAGAACACAGATGGAAGTGTCCAGGGATGGTACCAGTCACAAAGGAAAGTGCCCTCCCACATGGGTCAGTAGTGATGAAAATTCCCTTCGGGGTTGCCAACTGTTAGATTTTGTGGAAGCATTTTTTCACTTGGCATTCCTTCTTCCCAGGAAGAGCAAAGAATCCTTGTAGTATCCTTTTCATGTCAGAGACTTCTTAATGGTGCAAACTACTTATCCCTTCACAATATGAAATCCTTAAAGAAAGATAACTTTGTCTTCTGATTCTATAGACAAGGAGGCAACAACTATGAAGAGTGACTTCCCCAACTTCTCACAGCAGAAAAAGGAGGTCTGGCAGTACCCTCTGTCCTTTAAAACATGCTGAGTGAGAGCTTCTCTCTGGATTTCTTTTGACTTCAGATCACAGCATGACATCACCTCCATGACTTGGCAATGCAGAGCAACTGCCGAGCCCATAGATAGTATGTTGGACAAAGTGGGAGCTGTGGTTCTACCACAAAGCACCCAAGATGGCCTGGTATATCAGAATGACCAAAGAATTGAAGTGTGAAGTTAGTCTGTCTGGTCTGGGTACCAGCTGCCATGTCACAGCTACTCCTTTGACCCAGTCTGTATAAACGTCAGGTCAAAGGAAAGCAGAGGAAAGAACATACAGAAAGAAACTCATCCTAGCACCTTCTTCCTTCCCAGAAGTCTTTCCCCCATTATTGTGGATTGAATAGAAATAGATCCCATAGATTCTTGTATTTGAAAACTTGGCCATGAAGAGCTGCACTATTAGGAGCTGTGGCCTTGTTAGAGGAAGTATGTCACTGTAGGGCAGGATTGGAGTACATATATGCTCAAGTTATGCCCAGTGTGGAATACAGTCTCCATCTGCTGCCTGAGGGTCAATGTAGAACTCAAACCTATGCCAGTATCATGTCTGCCTACATGCTGCCATGATGATAATAGACAACACCTGTGAAGCTGTAAGCCATCCCCAAATAAATGTTTCCCTTATTAGAATTTCCATGGTCATGGTGTCACTCCCACGCAACAGAAACCTTAACTAAGGCACCCATCCTTTTCTACTTCAAGGACTTCTCGGGGTTACCTGACGGGAAAGGGACCTAGAGTAGACAAATCAAGCAGAGGTTTTTATATGTCCCAAGAGGGATCTTCCAGCTATGGATTGCTACTTCTGCCTCTTTAAAGCTATTCTTTAGCTGCATTGTAGATTCAGTTGACCTGACTCTCTCAGATAAGTTGATCCCAGACAGGCTTTGGCTAAGAATTTGTGGAGAATAGATGCTTCCTCCTACCCTATAAATGCTACATTCTGATTTTTGAACATTTATGCTTTCTTCTGTAGAAAGGCCTTGTCCCCAGTTTCTGCTCACCATGATTGCCATTGAAGGCCTAGGTAACTAACACCTGTGTCAGGAAACTTCTATCCCAGGCAGAAAGCTTTCCAAAAACCTGTTTTGTGTCTACAGAGCTGCAGACAAAGGCCAAGGTGACAGTACTGAAGGGTGACATTCTAGATACCCAGTGCCTGAGGAGAGCCTGCCAGGGAATCTCTGTTGTCATCCACACTGCTGCTACTATTGACATCTTTGGTGCTGCTTCCAGACAGACCATCCTGGATGTTAATCTGAAAGGTACAGTACCCAAGGAGGATATTGAGCAGACTAAAAATGAAAACCAAGAGACAGGTTGGGGAGGGAGGCTCCTACTTTTCAACATCTGGAGGAACAGGAGGATACCTGCTGTGCTCTGGCTAGGACAAATGTATCTCCTTGGTGGCCATGGAAGAAATCAGGACTCTGGTCGTTGGTGGTTAGAAGTAAAAAAAAAAAAACCATACTGGAGAGGAAGGAACAGTAGGAGAGAGAATGTTTATCGAGCCATTTCCAATGTACTCCCATTGCCTGGAATATTCTCCTGCCTCTTCACAACGGTGTGACTGGACTCTGTCTCCACATGATTGATTTCCATTTTCCCACTGCCATGATAGGTCAGACCCTGACATTTCTTCTTGAGAGCTCTTTCAAAGCTGTTCCATAACAGCCTGTCAGGAAGACCCAGTACTTCTTCTCTTAATAACTATGGTTTTCCAATTTCCATAAAACTATTCTCTTCAGATCAGCATCACTCTAATCTTAAAGACTGGTCTTAGGCAGAGCTCAGCGACTCTCTTCCTTAGATCCACATTCCTAAATGATTGGTTGTTAAAAAAAAACAATAACAACAAAAACCAAAAAAACATGCTAAATCTGGTTTTTCTCCTGGCATGGACAGTTTTGCTTACTCTTTGCAGCCATGTTGCCCTGGTTCCTGGAGTTAGCTTACTGAGATAACCAAACCAGTTTAATCTGAAATGCCTGGAGTTGCTGTTCTAATTTCTCAGGCCAGCCACAGGGGTGGCTGGCCTGAAGAAGAGCTACTGCTCACTCAGCTGCCCTTAGCCCCTTGAAATGGAAACAGCAGAGACTTAAATTACAGATTTATAATCATAAATCTCCAACCCCAAAATGCCCATGCAAAGAATACACAACTCAATAATATATATATATTACAAGCTGCACAGTTAGATTGGAAAAATATACCACGACACTATTCTATTGCCCCTCTATTGCCCCCTCTGGAATACTCTCCTGCCTTCGTAGCTACTTTCAGCTCATCCAGACCATGTGGGTCTGCTCCATCTTCAACTTCTTCTTCCTCCATCTTCTTCTCCCTCTGTTGTCCATTTCTTACCTTCTTCTACTCCTTCCATTTCATGAATAAAATTTCCAGCTCTGTCTTTTTCTTCCACTGCCCAATCACAGTCTCTAGCCTTAACTGACCAATTAACATTTCACCTGTCATCACCTGATTACATGATCTGCTCCTGGTTGTGACACCCGTCCTGAGGGAACAGGAAATAAAACAGCAATACACAACATTTAGTGGATATGGAAGTAGATTTCCAATCTACTTTAAATAAAGGACTTTACCATATAAAATAAACACACTGACTCCTGACACCAGTCTCTGTAGCAACACTATAGTTCAAGGTCCTGCCTGCCATGTATCCTTGACATGACCTCCAAATAATTAACTGGGCTCATTTTCTAAATTAATTAATGTTGGGGGATGGCCAAAACCAATTCAAAAGGATCCTTCTTAGGTTTGTATTGCTACCTCTTTCTTAGCCACACCTTAGAGTGGTGCTATGAACAGCCAGTTTCTCATGTCTATATTAATTCTTACTACATGAGAATCAAGTGAAAGAGCCTTTAGTGTCTAATTATGAGTATGTAATGGTTCCCAGGTGAAGTGGTGCATACCTGTAACCTTAGCACTCAGGACTCTGAACCAGGACAATCATGCCTTCCAGCCCAGACTGAACTGTATACTAAGCCTCTACATAGAAAATATAGTACAATACAATAAAAATGTATATTGCCCATTCACTGCCTCTGATAATAAAATACTTTGCATTCTTTAGATTGAAAAAGCACCTGCCTTTAATGACATGAACTGTATAAAGTTTAGTGATGCTTTGCTTTTATTTTGTGGGGAAGAATTGTCAAACGTTTTGTTATTATTGTTTCTGGGGATCAAGTTACATGCTCAATCACTGAGCAACAACCTGAAGCCAATTTATTGATGTCAGTTTTTAAAACACTTAAAGTCATACTTTTCCAGAATAAAAATCCAGGTAAGCACTTTCCAATGTAAAAACAGCTGTGTACTTTTTGTCAGCTTGACACATGGTAGTCACCTGAAAACAGGGAACATCAACTGAGAAACTGCTGCTGACAGATAGGCCTGTGAAGATATCTGTGGGTTTTATTAATGATTGACATTGGGATGGCCCGCCCAGCATGGGCAGAATGAACACGAAGCAGGAGATCCTGGGTAATAGGAGTAAGCAGGCAGAGCAGCCATAGGAAGCAACTGAGGGAGAAGCATTGGTATATGGCTTCTCCCTTTGTTTCTGCAGTGACTTTCCTCAGGAGTGAACTGTAGTCTAGATGTGTGAGCCATCCCATTCCCTTCCATACGCAAGTTGCTTTGATCATGATGCCTATGAGAACAACAACAAAAGCAGCAGCAACAACAATAACAACAAAAACAAAAACAACAACAACATCAAAAAACCCTCAAAAAGTGGGAGGGCCCTGGGTAACATTTAGAAAGCTTAGATTTGTTTGATCCCAAAACATTAAAATAAAAATACACACCAGTATATAAACAGAGAGAGAGAGAGAGAGAGAGAGAGAGAGGGAGAGAGAGAGAAATTTATAAATTAAAAGCCTAGAAATCATTCATTTCTTGATTTAAATATCACCTCTTTTAATTTTGGGATTATTCTGTGGCTGTATAATGATAAGTTTGAGTCAAGATCAGGTGGAAAGGCATTTAGGTCAGTAGTACCTCTTCCACTGGATTTGAGACAGAAACCAATCTGACACCATTGCCACAGTAGCCCTTTGTCTTATTTCCAATCAGTAATGGTGAGCTTCCTATGAGCAGGTACCCAGAACCTATTGGATGCTTGTGTGGAAGCCAGTGTGCCAACCTTCATCTACAGCAGCTCAGTAGCTGTGGCTGGGCCGAATTCCTACAAGGAGATCGTCCTGAATGGCCGTGAAGAAGAGCATCATGAAAGCACATGGCCTGACCCATACCCATACAGCAAAAAGATGGCTGAGAAGGCAGTGCTGGCAGCCAATGGGAGCCTCCTGAAGAACGGTGGCACTTTGCACACTTGTGCAATCAGACTCCCATTCATCTATGGGGAAGAATGCCAAGTCATTTTGACTGTTGTGAATACAGCACTCAAGAACAACAGCAAAATTAAGAAATATGCCTCATTCTCCATAGCCAACCCAGTGTATGTGGGCAATGCAGCATGGGCTCACATTCTGGCTGCCAGGGGCCTTAGAGACCCCAAGAAATCCGCTAGCATCCAAGGACAGTTCTACTATATCACAGATGACACCCCTCACCAAAGCTATGATGATTTAAATTACACCCTGAGCAAGGAATGGGGCCTCTGCTTTGATTCCAGTTGGAGCCTTCCTCTGCCTCTACAATACTGGCTTGCCCTCCTGCTGGAAACTGTGAGCTTCCTGCTACGTCCAGTCTACAACTATAGGCCACCCTTTAACCGTTTTTTGGTCACAATGCAAAATAGTGTGTTCACTTTCTCCTACAAGAAAGCTCAGCGAGATCTGGGCTATGAGCCACTTGTCAGCTGGGAGGAGGCCAAGCAGAAAACCTCACAGTGGATTGGGACACTAGTGAAGCAGCACGGAGAGACACTAAACAAAAAGTCTCAGTGATGTGAAGATGGTGAGGTCATGGCCCTGGGTGTTATCAGGTCCTCTAGTAGAGACAGGAACACAATCCAGGTCCTGCTGCTTCCCTTTGATACAGAGGATCTTAGAGTCTTCATCAAGTCCCTTAAAGCCTTGCCACTCACTGACCCATCTACAATGCTTTCTTGAAGCCCCTGCCCAGAGACACACAGACAGCAGTGCCCCAGCTTCCTGGTTCCAAGCTCCTGAGCACCTCTTGTAACCTCAGAGCTCTCTTTATTATTCTGTCTCCCCATCCAAAGCATGCCTAGCCTTTAGAAAACTCTGCTTGCTTTATGAAGTCCAATAAAAGGAACAATAAATATTTGTCAGTTCCTCATTGGTGGATTTTGTTTTGCTCTAAATAAAAATTCTATGTCCCTTCTGTGTCTAGACATGGCCATGATGGGATCAGAAAGTAATCATGGATCTGAGGAGGACTGAAGGAAAATCAAGAACAGATGGAAATGTAAGACTAATTCCAACCCATTGTCTTTTGATTGTGCCCTGAAAGACTGGAATATTAGTCTATTTTATGTACTAGGGACCCTGACAGAAAGAAATTTCTTGCATAGACTCACTTCCTACTCAGTCCAGGAGAGGGTGCCATCTAAAAGCACATTCTCAGAGTTAACCATTTTCTTACAACTAAATCTCTGTCTGATGACTTTTGTTACAGCTTTTCCATAAAATTGTATGAGAAAAGTGGAGAGAGGCTGAGAAAGTTACTCTATTTAGTGTGCAGAGAAATAAAAAAAAACCCACTTCCATTTACAAGTTGCTACCCCTTAGTTTTCTTTGTAAAGCATAGATGATGGCCTCTGAGATCTCAGACTCTAGGAGTAGGATTTGACAAGCCTAGTCAGTAGAGGAAGGCCTTGGTAGATGCAGGGGAACTCCCAACAGTTTTGGTGGTAGGGAGATGCTGCCTTTTCAGAGCACAGTTGTATCAACTGCCTATAAAGTGATATTGGTAAAGAGACTAGGCATTGGGTTCTGAGGCTGGAAAGTTCTCAGGAAACTGTCCTTAACAATGCTCCATTCTTCTCATTTCCTTTCTCCAAGAGTGCTTGCCTCTCAGAACCCTTGGCTTAGGATAGCCTGCACATTGGAACCCAATTTGTAAAGGGTTTTGGCAAAGAAACATGTGCATTTATAATGCTGGATCTGAGGAATCTTATTTGCACACCTGAAACTACATTGTCACCTGATTCCTTTTGGAAACTCTCTTCTACTAGGAAATTAATTTCCACCTGAAGTCTCTTCTCTCTCTCTCTCTCTCTCTCTCTCTCTCTCTCTCTCTCTCTCTCTCTCTCTCTGTGTGTGTGTGTGTGTGTGTGTGTGTGTGTGTGTGTGTGTGTGTTTCTCTCTCTGTCTCTCTGTCTCTCTCTCCCTCTCTCCCTTTCTTTTTCTTTTTCTCACTCCTCTGAGTAAGCAAAGAAACTGACCTTGGCTTATTGAAATTTGTGTTAGAAATTCCCTGAGAATGGATGCAACAAACAGAAATCATTAGCTTCTGGGGTTGTATACTATGAGCTTTGGAAAAAGCTTGATCTGCATCTAGGGCTTCTAGAGACAACTCTGGAGAAAACCTTGGAAAGAAATCAGGAGTCACAGGTGCAAGGATCAACAACAGCATAAAAGAGATAGATGAAAGAATCTCAGGTGGTGAAGATACCATAGAAAACATTGACTCATACTTAACAATGAAAATAAGAAGTAACAATCACTTTTCCTTAATATCTCTTAACATCAGTGGACTCAATTCCCTAATAAAAAGACATAGTCTAACAGACTGGATACATAAACAGGACCCAGCATTTTACTGCATACAAGAAACCCATGATAGTACTAAAGATAGTCACTACCTCAGAGTCAAAGGTTGGAAAACATTTTTCCAAGCAAATGGTCCCAAGAAACATGGTGGAGTGACCATATTTATATTGGATAAAACTGACTTTCAATCAAAAGTTGTCAAAAATATAAGGAGGGGCACTTCATATTGGTCAAAGGAAAAATCTGCTAAGTTGAACTCTCAATTCTGAACATCTATGCTCCAAATCCAAGGGCACCCATATTCATAAAAGAAACTGTACTAAAACTCAAAACACACATTGCACCATACACAATAATAGTGTGAGACTTCAACACCCCATACTCAGCAAAGGACAAATCATAGAAACAGAAACCTAACAGAGACACAATGAAACTCACAGAAGCAATGAAGCAAATGGATCTAGCAGATATTTATAGAACATTTCATCCTAAAGCAAAAGAATATACATTCTTCTCAGCACCTCATGGTACCTTCTCCAAAACTGTCGGTATAATTGGTCACAAACCGGGTCTCAAGAGATACAGGAATATTGAAATAATTCCATGCACCCTATCAAATCACCACGGTCAAGGGTTGGTCTTAAATTCAAACAAGAACAAAAAAAACCCATGCATACACATGGATGTCGAACAATGCTCTACTCAATTATAGCTTGGTCCAGGAAGAAATAAAGAAAGAAATTAAAGACTTTTTAGAATTTAATGGTAATAAGGACACACCATGTCAATACTTATAAGACACAATGAAAGCAGTGCTAAGAGGAAAACTCACAGCTCTAAGTGCCTCCAAAAAGAAAATGGACAGAACTTACACTAACATCTTTATAACACATCTGAAAGCTCTACAACAAAAAGAAGTAAATACACCCAAGAAGAGTAGATGGCAGGAAATGATCAAACTCAGGGATGAAATCAACCAAATAGAAACAACAACAAAAAAAAAAACTATACAAAGAATAAACAAAACCAGGAGTGGGTTCTTTGAGAAAATCAACAAGACTGAAAAACTGGTAGCCAGACTAACCAGAGGGCACAGAGACAGTACCCAAATTAACAAAATTAGAAATGAGAAGGAGACTTAAAAACAGAAACTATGGAAATCATCAGCAAGAGCTTATACTCAACAAAATTGGAAAATCTGGACAAAATGGACAGTTTTCTAGACACATACCAGGTGCACATGTTAAAACAGGATCAGATAAACCATCTAAATAGTCCCATAAGTGCTGAGGAAATAGAAGCATATACAGTCACAAAACCCAGACACTATTGTAGATGCCCACAAATGCTTGCTGACCGGAGGCTGATATAGCTGTCACCTGGGAGGCTCTGCTAGTGCATGAAAAATACAAAGGAGGACACTCAGCCAACCATTGAACTGAACACAGGGTCCCCAGTGGAGGAGCTAGAGAAAAGACCCAAGGATCTGAAGGGTTTTGCAGCACCATAGGAGGAATAATAATATGAGCCACCCAGTACCCCCAGAGTCCCCAGGGACTAAACCATAAACCAGAGTTACCCATGGCTCCAGATGCATAGGCAGCAGAGGATTGCCTTGTTGGACATCAAAGGGAGGAGAGGCCCTAGGTCCTGGGAAGGCTCCATACTGCAGTGTAGGGAAATACCAGGACAGGGAAGCAGGAGTGGGTTGATTGGGGAACAGAGAGAAGGGAGATGTATTATGTGATTTTCAGGGGGGAAACCAGGAAAGAAAACATTTGAAGTGTAAATAAATAATATATCTAATAAAAATGAGGCTTATAAATAAATAAATAAAATAGATCAGAGCTTGCAATGGCCTCTTCTGACATACTACCTCCTCCATTCCATGGGAACTCCTGGACCCTTGCAGCAGACTGAGCCTTCCTCTCTCCTCCAATCCCTTTGAGAGAGTAGCATATGTCTAGAATCACTCTATTCCTTGGACTCTGAGGGGATACTCCAGTCTACTACTCAAGTAGGTGATTTGCATTATTCTTCTTGTCCTTCATTACACTCTCTCCAGCTTCACCCCCATCCCTGTAACAGCCAGTTTACAGGATCCTGTTCTCCTATCCCTAATCCTATCCTGGGAACCATTAGAAATCTTGCAGCAGACCCAGCTTTCTTCCTTCCTGTGGAACTTCCCAGTACCCCCCATCCCCTGCCCACCTAATCCCATTCCTTTCTTTCAGTCACCAATACCTAGATGCACTTTCTACCTGGGACCCCAGTGCCATATCTGGTAGAATGTGGATTAGGGGATCACTCTCTCCTACCTATCCTCCATTATGATCAGTCCATCCTCACCCTCAGATTGATAACCAACATACAGGTGCCTTCCTCCCTCCTCAACACCTTTCTTTCACTGGAGACTCCAAATCTTGCTTCAAACCCAGTTCTCATTAGCCCATTGAACCCTGTCTCTCCAGATCATTCTTCACCTTACTGCAACATATTTGAGGGATAGTTCCAACTCCATCTCTTGATGGAGACAGGAACCCATTAACTCCTAAAGCCCCTATCTCTTTCAGCCCTCTGCTCCCTTCCTCTCATGGTGTCCATATACTGGTGCACACAGGAATGAAAGGATGAAGCAGAGACTGGAATGGGCAAATTGCCAGTCAGGAAGGGAGCCAGTGCCTCAGAAGCAGGGAGACAGAAGGCCTTCTCCAAGGAATTTAATGTCATAGCTCTTTCAGGCAAAGGTCTTCTTGGTGGATTTTAATGAAAGAGTTCTCTGAGTCAATCCTAGCATGTGCATATACCTTTATTCTGTGTGGGCTTATGTGCATGTAATGGCTATTCCTGGTTGTCAAATTGACTATATCTGCAATGAACTACCATCCAGAATTGGAGGGCTTACCTGTAATCCAGATCTTGAGGCTGAAAGACACAAGTTTCTGACGTGGCTCTTGGCATGGAAATCTTGAGACACAGTGACTATGAAAAGCTTAGGCCCAGGCAAGGGAGCACAGGCCTTTAATCCCAAGAGATTAAGGCAAGGAGATCTTTTAGTTCAAGGTTAACCTGGAACAAAGCAAGTCCCAGATTCAGGCACAGTGGAACACACCTATAATCTGGGTCACACCTTCTGCTAGAAACTGACATAAGGACATTTTAGGAACGAAAATTCACTCCTCTTTGTCTGCTCAAATTTACTTGTCAGCACATCTGTTGGGACCTTTTCTACAGAAGACCAGCTGAAACAACTAGCCTCATGGGACTGGGAAACTACTAGATTCTTGGACTCCCCATTCACAGCTGACCATCATTGAGGTAGCTGGACTACAGGCCATAAGACATCACAATAAATTCCCTCAATATAGACAGACATTCCATAAGATCTGTGACTCTATAGAACCCTGACTAATATACTTTCTTTGGGGTGAACAAATGGTTATATGGTTTTAGGGAAGGGGTACAAATATCCAGAGTGGGCAAAGGTCATTGTATAGAAGATCAGAGAGTAAGGTGCCTCATAAGCATGGGGAGTCCCTCCAGGAGTCTCAGGAACAAGACTGCCTGAAATTCCTCAGGTCCAGGCTATGCAGATTTCCAGCTTTCCAGACAAGGTCAGAGAAGAAGAAGTCTTGCTGAGAAAAGGATTCCAGTTTTGGTCCTAGCTCAGAGGCCTAAGTGGACTATGGTAGTTTTTGACCTTAATTAGCAGGGCAGCAAGCCCCTCAGCATTTTTCCTAGCACACCTCTAGTCCTCTTTGCCTCCCTTCAACCTGCAGAAGCACTCACTACCAGACAACCCACAGAAACACACCTTCCCAAGATCCAGAAAGGGCAACAGAAACCAAGAAAGGAAATAATCATCCAACAAAGATACCAACACCTAGAATCCCCTCAGTGTTCCCAAAGCTAGATACTTAGACACCATGACATAAACAATCAGGTAGATGAACTCAGTGAAACCCTGAGAGAAACACTGAGGAGACCAAAGGAACAAGCAAGCTGAGACTGAAGAAGTGGTAACTAACCAAGTGGTAGGCATTGAATGGTTTAAATGGTTAAATAAGTTAAGAGCTAGTCAGGGAATGCACGAAAGCTAATGCCCAATGCAGTAAATTCTTAATACTTAGTCTCAGAGTTGTCGTTCTGGGACTAGGGACTGGGAAAGTAAAACAGATGTAAAATCTTTTTTGCCCATGACTTCAAAACTGCAAATATGAATATGATCAAGGACCTTATAGATGATATGGAGAAAATCCCTTAATGAAGTTTATGAAAGCACAAAGGAACAGAGAGGGAAGTGGTGAAATAGTTCAAGGCATAAAAGTGGAAATGGAGGTCTTCTCTTCTGGCGGCCATTTGCACCAGGGAGCCAGGCAGCTCTACAGCTTTCAGTGCACAGCTAGGAGAGAACAATCTCCTAGCAGTGCTTTCACTTCTGAGCATGGAGGTGAGATCTTCACCTTCTCTCTGGAGGGGAACAGCAAGGAGCACACAGGGCATAAGATCAGTGGAACTGCTGGGACAGGAGTCTTCCCTTCAGGCTACCATTTGCACCAGGGAGCCAGGAGGCTCCACAGCCTTCTGTGCACAGACCCTGCCAGAAGAGAGTTGGTCCCCCAGGAGCATGGACACAGGCTTACATGCCCACAGGAGGGACAAGCTCCAGCCAGAGACAAGACCAACTAACACCAGAGATAATCAGATGGAGAAAGGCAAACACAAGAACCCTACCAACAGAAACCAAGGCTACTTGGCAACATCAGAGCCCAGTTCTCCCACCACAGCAAGTCCTGGAAGCCCTAACACAACCAGAAAAGCAAGAGTTGGATTTAAAATCTCATCTTATCTCACAGTCACTATTTCTTAATAACTCTTATCATCAATGGGCTCAATTCCCCAATAAAAAGACATAGACTAATGAAAATACTTTTCATGTAAATCTTCAATTTTATCTGAAAATGTTTGCAATTCTTTCAATTAATTTAGTAAGGTTTTTTATGTCAATGATTTTATCTGTATTATTTTCCATGATAATCTTCAACTTTAACATGTTTTTCTATATATTTCTTCAATTTTATCAAAAATATTTTCAATGTAAATCTTCAATTATATCAGAAAATGTTTATGATTTCACTTTCAATCAACTTAGAAACATTTTTAGGTCTATCATTTTATCTGTATAATTTTCCACTAAATAGTCAATTTTAATGTGTTTTTCTAGATATTTCTCAATTTTATCAGAATTATTGTCCATGTAAATCTTCAATTTTATCAGAAAATGTTTATAATTGTACTTTCAACCAACTTAGAAATATTTATGCCTATTATTTTATCTATATAATTTTCCACTAAATAGTCTATTTTAATGTGTTTTTCTAGATATTTCTCGATTTTATCAGAAATATTTTCCTTGTAGATCTTCAGTTTTATCAGGTTTACAATTCCACTTTCTATCAACTTAGAAATATTTGATGCCTACCACGTTATCTGTAATTTCCATGATAATCTTCAACTTTAACATGTTATTCTATATTTTTCTACAATTATATCTGAAATATTTTCCACATAAATCTTCAATTCTACCATAAGATTTTTCTACTTCCTCTTTCAATTAATTTAGCATTTTATGTCTACTATTTTACTCTTTATATGACAATTGCCAATTTTAACATGTTTTTCTATATATTTCTTCAATTTTGTCAGAAATATTACCATGTAAATCTTCAATTTTATCAGAAGATGTTTTTAATTCCTTTTACAATTAAAAAACTGAAGAAAAAAGTAGAAATGGAATTTATACAGAAAACTCAAAAAGAGATAAAACTGGAAATGAAAAAATTAGGGAGTCATGAATCCCATGAAGAAGTAAGGAGAGGGTCCTGATCCTGGAAAGGCTTGATCTAGCATTGGAGAAAAGTACCAGGACAGAGAAAAAGGAGAGAGGTGATTGGAGAATGGGTGGAGAGAAGAAGGTTTATGGGTCATATGGGGAGGGGGGAACTGGGAAAGGGGAAATAATTTGGGATGTAAACAAAGAATATAGAAAATAAAAATATATAATAAAAACTATGAATGTATAAGACATGGAAAAGAAAATCTTAGGTGCTGGAGACAAGGTAGAAGACATGGATATCTCAGTCAAAGGCAATGTTAAATGTTTCCACATCTCAGCAACCATTGCTCAGTCACTCAGGGTGGTCCTTTGACAAGGTTTATTACCCTTACATAGGAAGAATAGTCCCAGCATTATGATGTTTGTCTCACTGTACAATTGCCTGTGTACAAGTGAGTGTGTCACTGAAGCATATGGATTCTCAACTGCCCTGTAATGTGACTGAAGGCTTTTTTATTTCATTAAAGAAAATGGTTCTCTATAGCAAAATGACAAGTTGTCATTTTTAAAGTTGTGTTGACAAAGCATACAATACAAGTTATGTCCTTTTTTAGAATCAAGGTGCTTAGTCTGGAAGAGAGGGAGAGAGAAAGAGAGAGAGACAGAGACAGAGACAGAGACAGAGATCTGTTTAAGGTGAAGGTTAAAACCTTGGGTACAAGGTACCAGAAGGAACTCCATTCTCTTTTAGCTGCCCATGCGTCCATTCCAGGATTCTGTTTATCCAGCCACAGCCAGGGTGGTTGGCGGAAGCTTGGCAAAGCTAGCTGCGAGGCACTGAGGAGCGATCACAGCTCCCAGGAGGAATAACCAATGACTGCTGATCTCAGAGCCTAGCCAGGAGTGTGGGCAGAGCTCCCAAGAAGGTGGAAGTATATTTTTTTAAAATTAAATAAACATGAGAAATTAAAAATCAAATGCCAATTTTTAAAAGTTTTTGAAACATGAAGGCATTTTCTGTTTTTAAAGTCCTTGGCATTAGCAGAATTACGAAATAGTAAGACAAAGGCTGTCTTACATCCTTGAAAGCCTCCCACATAAGGCAGAGGTATAAATGACACGAGAATAAGTATCCATAAATACGTGAACAAAGGGTAATTTTTCAAAAGAAAGATTATGTATAATGTCTATCTGCATGAATCACAAGGATGCAGTCATAACAGGGGTCACCTTAATAAGGATGGAAGAGTTAATGTCTCCTGAGCACATAGGGACTCTGTCATCTGCCAGGGTTTGCTTAAGCGCACTCCAAACAGTAAACACTATAAGGGCACACTCTTTCCACCATTCTCCTTAAACAAATTCCTGATGTCTACCCCTACCTTCTCCATGTTTCCACATCTAAAGTTCCACAGTGTGGAACACAGTAAAGACACAGTGTGGGCTGTCTGTACAAACTAAAGAAAATCAGTCAGCTGACTAGTGAGAAAGCTAATGCCTTTTTTTCTCAAGAGTATATTTAAAAGCCTCTGTAAAGAAGGGTCTGTCTACAGATTCACATTGCTCCATCCTGAGGGATACCCACAAAATGCACACAAACCAGAGCTGGTGGCTCTTGGTGTAGGATGGGCACTGACAGAACCTTGTGTCAGCCTCTGCTGATGGCAATAGGCAATCCCAACTCCAATTGCTCACCCTTTTTAACAAGGTACTCCCTGACTGCGGGATTTGCAAGATCAATGTGGGAATTCTTTCTCTGTTGAAACAGATATTTCTCAGCTATCTATTCCAGAAGCCAGAAACCTGCTGAGGATCTGTGACAAAATAAACTGTGGGAGAAAACTTGGGAAGATTGAATGGGTTTGGAGTCTCCTGGACCCAGGTGCCACCTGAGATGGTACAGTGCTCCCTGCTCCATCCCAGATTCCTGGCCTGGAACATGTGCTATTCTTCCCACATAGGAAACGTGACCTGCAGATATGTAACCATAGAGTTCTCAGTCTAATGAGATTTCTAGAGGAACTGAGAGTTATCAAGTAAGCTTCCCCTCTCAGACTTTCATCCCTGCAAAAGTTATTTAATATCTGGTCAACTTGAGGAGGTGGGAAACACCCACTTTTCACAAACAATAAACAGTTTGGAACCAAGGACTGTTGCTTTCTTCAATAATGGCCTTGGGGAACATGGAGAAAGTCTTTATCTACAGAGTCACACTATCTTCCCCCAGAAGGCCCTCTGTGCTCCCAAACAACAGCTGCTAAGCTAAGGACTTTCATACACAGATGACCTAAGCCAGAGTTCCCCTGATCCCCAACACTGGCTCATTCCCAGGCCATGGGCCTCTTCCATGTACAGATCTTCCATGACTTCTAGCTGTGACTGGATTTACAGGAGTTTGTGAGACCCCAGCCTGGGCTCCTCATCAAGGGCCCTTGGAACCCTGACCCTTCGTTCCTGACTCCATGGGCTTTCCAGCAGCAACAGGATTCTCAGGAGCTTGGGAATCCCAGCTTCAGTCTCGCACTTCTGAGGCTGTGGTTTTCCCCATGCCACTTGGTGTGTCAGTGCTTTGCTAGAGCCCAGCACCTGACATCAGTGGCTCAGAACAAATACAGTCTAGCATCTCTGTTCTGCTGGCCATAGTGGCCAATCCTACACCACAGTGTTGGGCTGAACACAAAACTGCAAAGGCCAGTCTTGACAAGGGCAGAAACTGAGGTGGGACCCAGCATCAAACAAAGACCAAAGGCTGAAGATCTCTGGACTTATAACTCTTTCTTACATTTCTGGGTCTAGAAGCTGATGGCCTCTGAAAATTTAACTCACTTGAAGATCTGTAGCTAAGTGTCACTGCTTTCTGGCAAGCTCATAGCAGCAGGGAATTAAGAAGTTAGTTGCTTGGCCTGTATTCTCTTTGACTCAGAGGCCTTGTGCTGATCAAATGAGAGACTCCAAGTTCATTAACTATTTGTGATCCAGAGAGAAAGAAAAAGAGTCAGGCATGAAGAAAAACACTCATTCAGGATGAAGCAGAGACAAGAAGCTCAAACAAACCTGTATTTCTGTTCTCAGTATATTTTCTCTAAAATTACTTCATACGATTATCAGGTAAAATTGTTACAGCATGATAATCAATTATATTCTATACATTTTATACCCTTTAAGTTCAGAAATAGCTCATGTTATAGATTGATAAAACTTAAGGAATTTCAGAAGAATTTTTACATTTCTTTCCATTAGGACTAGTACCGGTCTAAACATTTATTATCTGTTACTAGCTTGATAATTTCATTATAAGTTTAAAGAAATAATTTTTATGTCATAAGAAAGCATGGTTTTAGAGCATAAGCTATTGGTGTTCTGTTCAGGAACTTTTCCCTGTGCCCATGTCCTCAAGGGTCTTCCCCAGTTTCTTTTCTATTAGTTTCAGTGTGTCTGGTTTTATGTGGAGGTCCTTGATCCACTTGGAGTTGAGCTTAGTACGAGGAGATAAGAATGGATCAATTCACATTCTTCTGCATGCTGACCTCCAGTTGGACCAGCACCATTTGTTTTGATCTTTAGTTACCAGATAGTTGGCCTTATTTATAACAAAAAAACAAATTTTTCTTTGATCAGAAATTTGTGCCAAGGCTGGTTTCTGTGTCTAGTACAATTAGACCATGACACATAAATATTTACAGAGATCTATTTGCAGCTTGTAGTCTATATGGGGATTGAGATTATTTGTATCAGTTCAGGAATTCTACAAAATTATTATCAGGAATTATGAAATCATTAATTCATCTATTCAGCATTACTATATGAAAGCATATCTTCATAATGATTATGCACAAAATCTGCCCAATAGGGTGGGCTAATTCACAGTAGTCATTACTGTATGTAATAGTAACAAGAAAGGCATATCCACAGTAAGAAGTAATTCTGAGATGAAGTCTCTAAGGACCCTAAATTCTCAGAGCTCACCCATCATTGCCAAGCACAAAGATAAGCCATCTCCAGAAAACTCATTTGCTTGCCTTAGCCTTTCCTACTCTGCCTCCTGCACAGTACTGAACATGATACTCCATAGAATCAGGAAAAATCTTTAGAGACATGTGGGATGCTACATATGCCTCAATATATACTTCTAGTTAGAAATGGGAGAAGCAGAACTGTCCTCAACCTCAAATTCTATTGTATACTACTATCCTATGAGCCAAACAACTGCTTTCTTTGGAAGTCCAACTGGGTCTAAATGTAGAAGATCATCTCAGCTGAATGATTTTCTTGACCTTGTAAAATAAGGGGCAAGGAGGATCATGGACATTTCACCTGTGCACCAGCCTTTCCATAACACATGTTATATTCCATTCTACTATAATTACATGTGGCCTAAAGAACAGCCTGGGGTGTATAGGTAGAAAAGACTGGTAGTGAAAGCTTTGTCTATTCATCAGTGAGAAGCTCATCACCCTGATAGTCAAAGACACTCTACTGCAGCCCTTTGCAGGAAGCAACCACACTCCTGTAAGTAACTCCTCATCTATTTCTGTAAACTCACTAATATGGCAAGATGGAAGTTGATGGCACTGGGCTGTGGTGGAATATTAGACAAAGGGGAAGAAAATGTTTATGTCTCTTCAAAGGAAAAAAAAGGTTAGCAACAACTTCCAATGTCAGTATCACTGAAAGTTCTAGAACATGGCTTGGTACGTGGTCATTCCCAGATTTGAGTTTCCACCTTTCCATTTACACAGTGAAGATATTATGAGTCTGAGAAAAATGAAACAAAATATTGAAATTCCTCCCAGACTTTGTCTCCCACTGAGCATCAGTCATAGAGCACTATTCTTCCCTTCACATTTAGTTGTTTCTCCTTATTCCTCCAGATCCACATCTCTCCCTGTGTGCAATCTTCTCCCCTTTCGCTCTCAGCCTATTTCCTTTCTTGACATCTTCCTATATTGTTCATCTTGGTATTACTGAAAAGAGAGAGCTAATGAAGATAGGATTGAGATGTGACAAGATACAGCGAGTAAAGGAGCGTGCCATCAACCTAGACCACCTGAGGTCAATCCCTAAACCTAGGGGGTAGAATGAGAGAACTGACTCCAGCCACATGCGCTAAGTCATGCATTTACAAGCACACACACACACACACACACACACACAGAGAGAGAGAGAGAGAGAGAGAGAGAGAGAGAGAGAGAGAGAGAGAGAGATATGCACACATAGACATATACGCACTTCAAATAAATAATAAATATGAATAAAATTTGGTAAGTGAGAATATAACTCATTTTGGATGAGTTATGACATGGTCCCTAGCTGACCACTAAAGCAAAACTCAGAAGCCCTGCCATGTATACAAAGACAGCAACAATTCAAAGCAGACATGTGGTTGGCAATGTTTTGTTTTTGTTTTTTCTTTTTTGAGACAAGGTTTCTCTGTGTAGCCCTGGCTGTCTTGAAACTCACTCTGTAGACCAGGCTGGCCTCAAACTCAGAAATCCACCTGCCTCTGCCTCCCCAGTGCTGGGATTACAGGCGTGCACCATCATGCCTGACTGTAGCTGGCAATCTTGTAGGAATAAAAATAATACTTTCCAACTTGGATACTGTCTCTTCTGACTTTAGGTACTACAGACTGCACAAGAGTCTTACCTAGCACTGAGATTTCCTCAACTCCTTTTCAATAACACATTTCTACACACAGAAATCCCATAAAATTGGAAAATATACTATGTAAGCACAAGATCTGTAAGTTAAACAAACAGACAAAAGCTCCAACAATATCAATGAGTTCATTTGATGTTGGCCAACTCCTGCTAAGCAAGAGGCCTCTCTTCCAGGGTGCTTTCTATGCTCAGTTGAGACTTCTTTGAAAAAACAAACAAATTATTCTTTGAAAGCCTTCATCAACTGGAGATAGTTTCTGAGTTAAAGAGGAGGTGTGTGTCTGCCTCCACTCTCAGCACTGTAACCCCAGCTGGCGTAGTTCTGGGCAGGTTCAGGGCATGTTTCCACAGTTTCTATGGGTTCATAAATGTGTAAGTTCTGTTGTATCTGGAAAACCATTTTTACTAAGTGTCCTCTATTCTCTCTGGCTCTTACAGTATTTCTGCCTCCTTTTCTGAAGTGTTCCCTAGGGAAGATAGAAAATTGATGAAGACAACACATTTAAGATTTACTGATCATGATCACTCAAGCATTTGTTCCTGTGTTACTCTACACACAGAAAATGAGAGGCCAGCTTTCTACAGAAAAAGGCTGTCATGATCCTAAGACATCCCAGTTCACTTGTCAGGTTCCCAATTCAGCCACAAGGGAGTGGGTGTGAAATGACCAAAGAAATGCCTTTGTCTATCTCTTCCCCTACCCTTTGCTTTATATTGTAATAACACTTTAAGAACAGAAATAGCATCTTATTGATTCTGATAGTTACATTAGTCATGTCCCTTATATAGACATGATCCATTGCATTCATAATTTCAGTATTGAATGGGTGGTTTTTATTAAATACATAGCTAGAAAAAGCAAAAATCACTGTGAAATGTGGCAGAGAGACAGAGAGTTAGAGAGAGAGTCAGAGGAGTGAATCGGCAAATAGCATCAAAACAGGGGCTTACACTATCCAGCAGAGAAGACTAGAGTAGCCCAAGTGGGAGAATAAGCAAAAAACTTACCTAAATAAGGCTCTTAAGATGTCCAGTAGAGAAATCTAAAGAGGCCCTGCTGAATCAGTCCTACTGGAGCTCCAGAGTTTCATGGTGTTTGGGCACAAACACCCACATAGGCTCAGATGGTCCCTCTTGGTGGAAATGCTACAGAAGCATTAGGAGGTACGGCCTTGTTGGAGGAGGTAAGTCACTGGAAGTGAACTTTGAGGCTTCCAAACAATCCTACTTCACTCTTTCTCTGCTGCCAGATCAAGAAGGGAGCTGTGCCTGCCTTCAGGATCTCCAACCTTTGGAAACAAAACATAAATGCTTTCTTTTTTATAAGTTTCTTTGGCTGTGTTGTTTTGTGTCAGCAATACAAAGTAAATATATTTACTGCAATATGCTGCCTGGTAGGGAGACTTCTACTTCCTTGGATAAACTTCTAGTGGTCATTCCCACAGTATGTAGATTTCTACCAAGGAAGAAGCAATGGTAACTTCTGTTAGTAATGATTGTTCCAGTAGTTGTCCAAGACAAAATGTTTTGAATAACCTTCACTCTTTTCTGTGCCTTGTCTCTATATCACAAGGGTGAAGTAGGGGAAATATTTCTGAGAAAAGGGTCTTAAAAGACATTTGAGATCAACAGGCTTGAGTATGAAATGAGAGGACTGATCTGGATCTCAGAATTGGATCTCAATATGTGTAGACAGTGCTTATGCAGGTACTACTTGAAGCAGTAACAGGATGTAACTTCTGCTAATATTTTCATCTCTACTCCTTATCCACTGACTATACAAGGCTACTTGCTTCAACACCTCCATGTCTTATCCATAACTAAGAGCACTGTCCTAATAAAGTTGTTCTCCATAATTCTGTGTGAGGGATATATGATACATAACCTCTATGTCAACAGTACTTGACCAGGCAGGCAACACAGTGAGTGAGCAGAATATATATGTACAGCATAAGCAGATTGTATCAAATAGCTAGCAGAAGGATGAAAGGTGAGGCCAGAGGCAGAATGCTTTGAATATAATATACATGCTAATTTAAAGTATTTCATGTGAGAATTTTTAAAAAGCAAGATGCATGATCATGATGAGAATTGGGAAGCAGAAATCCACTGAACTGTATGGTATAAAAGTAAAGCACTTTTATAGATAAGAGAAAAGGAGACGGGGCATATGGAGGGAGGGAAAGAAGGAAAGAAGCAATAAAGGAGAGAAACATCCTTTACCACCACTTGAAAACAAGCATCTACATCATGCTCCTCCAGGAAAGCCTTTCCTTGCAGTACTCCCTGTAAAGGAGTTCCTCAACCAGTTCCACTTGCTTAGACCTACTCTTTACAGGGAATCAGCAGCATGCTGAAGAGAGTTAAATATTGGTTCAGAAAAAAAAATATTGGTTCAGGGCACCACTCACAGTTGATTTTAGCTGTTCACTAACTTAGTGATCATCCCTCAAGTCTATCCAGACTTCAGTAGAATACTTGTGCTTATATCTGCATTGGTCTAAAATGTGAATTTCATGAAGTAGCAGAAGTTATGAAGGAAGGAGACAATGTCCAAAAAGAAAGAGTTTTGGTCTCCATGTTGAATATGTTTCAACAGTATTGGTCAGTCCTATCCTTATGGCTTTTCTACTTGCAGTCTTCTTCTACAGCTAGTTATGCTTGTTGGCTGAGGGTATCGTCGGCAGGAATTCCAAGTTTAGGCCCCTCTAACATCTTGGGCTCTGTATTGCATCTCTTGATTTACCATGCATCAGTATCTCAGGGTTTCCCAAAGGAAATCCAATCTTACTAACCATTACTCTTGAGTTCACAGTCTCTCTTTAAAATGTAGATAAAAGCTTCCAAGATACCAGAACTCTTGAATTGTGCAAGCCTGGAAACAAACATTATGCAACGGATGTCAAGTTCTGCTAGAAATTCAAACAGAAGTTAGTCCTTCCTGGACCAAGCCTGCAAAGGTAGTGTCACACACTCACCCCTTAGTACAAACCTTTAATGCCTCTGACTGGAATACAGATATGTGTTTAGTATACATTTTTAATCCAAAACAATGTAGGTAAAGTTAGTTTTTAGAAGGAGGCACCCATGTTTGAAAGTGACATCTAATAGAGATAAAAAAGGTGGAGAATCTGAGAAAGAATTGACAGAATGAATAAGAGATGGGATATGCCCAATTCTCACAAGAACAGAAAGAAAAATAGGCTACTTACAGTAGAACCTCAGAGAAAAAAGAGGAAAGAGAGAGAGAAGAAGAGGAGGCAGTTTTACTGAGTGAGTTTTGTAGACAGAAGTTAAAGAGAAAATAAGCTAGACACAAGTGAAGACAGAATTAGCCAGAGAATAATGAGCTAGATCAGAACAGACTGCCAGATTTATATTGATTCAGTCACCTGGGAGAGGAGTTTGAGTCAGAAGTACCCAGCCAGAGATTAGAAAGAACTAGGAAGGGGTGAGCTCATTCAGCCCCATGTCTAATAGGATGGACACATTCTTGGCATCTATTAGATTGTAAGAAGGCTAGAAGCTTCCAGGACAAGGCCTGAGCAAGCACACTGAGGCAATAAGCCTCAGAGACAACAATGACACCCAGCAAATAACAGGCACTTTTACAATGCCAAATTCTGCTCAAAATTCTAGCAGCAGTCTGACCCTATTGGACCAAATCAGCAATGACCTTTAAGTGGTTGTACTGACAAATCTCTCCTCTCAGCAAGGACATTTGAGTACAACACCCTGCAGCAATGTCTTTGATAAGACTCAGAGGTACTGTGCAGTTTTACACAATGGAGACTGAGATCAGGAAGTAAGGGGTCCTCTTGGAATTTCTCTTCTCGGATTAATCACCTCATTACATCTGAGTTGTGCTATACTCAGATTTTTTAGAGGAGGAGGGAGAGTGTGACAAACTCTTTGTTAAAACCTAACAGGAGTGGTTTCTGAGCCACCAAAGAGCCTTTTTACATGTGAAATAGCACTGTGTATGTTGAAAATGTAGTGCTTACTGTCAACACATCTTTGGCATTCTGGCCTTCTGCTCTCGCACCAAACACAAGCTAAAATATTGTGACTTTGTAGGCATTCTCTAGGCTGAATTTAGAGTCTTGCTATCTCTAGCCTGTTCATATCATGGTGAACCATGAATCAGAGAGCAAATGTAGAACCAGGCAGGACTATTACCTTCAAAAGCATTCTACTACAACTTTCCAAAGTCATCACTGGCTTTCAGGATAGGGTATTGACTACAAGTGACTTCTCTTACATAAGTGTAATTTAAGAATCAGGGGCAAAGATAAATTGTGGGGCTAGAGAGGTGAGTCAGTTGTTAATAGCACTTGGTACTCATACTTAGGAGCCAAGACTGATCTGCTGCACACAGAGATAACAGTTCTCAACTGTGAACATTTAAAAAATAAACCACCACTCTTCTCTTTAAGGAAATTAAAGAACTGTTTCTGGAGCTATTGGGAATATATTCTCTGAACAGGGAACACAAGATTAGAAAACTCAAAATACTGTATTTCAAATAGAAGCAGTTTCACAGGATTTTTTTCATCTTACAGAACATGAAATTCATAAATCAAGGCAACTTTAAAATACATTGGTGTGTTCATCACAAAGAGATGTGCAACAAGATGTGGAAAACAACAAGATTTTATAGATCTAAGATGCTATCTAATATTTGTCTTGTTTCTTGGACTCGTAAAAGTTAATTTTCTGCAAAGTGAATAGATTCAAGTGTTATCACTGAAGGAAGACCCCAAACTCAAATTGTATGCAAAAACAAAGAACATTTATTTATTCTGCAGAAACAGCTAGCGTGCTAGGGTCACCATTGGTAAGAATGGCAACACCTACACAGTACTGCTTAACTGCTTTGGAGATCATAACAGACTTCTAGAACTTAGAGTACATTTCAAGAGATTACATAAACCATTAACCAAATGTCTTACAGAAGATATGCACCACCAGGACCACAGGTTAAAAAAAACAAGAGGTAAGATATTTACTAGGTTATCTATACAAAACTTTAAGGACAGCTTATAGTCTAACTTTTCATGAACCTGTAAGCTAGTAGCAAAGGATGAATGTTCAGCCAGACAATTGTTCCTAGTAGATATAGATGTAGACATATAAAGTTCTTGTTCAATTTATGACCTGTGCAAACTGGTAGTGAGCTTTTTACCATGTAAACACACACTCTGAAATTCATTAAGTGCTGAGAACAAAAGACAGAGGCAGGCCTTCCTCCTCTTCCCTTTCCTTGCCAGGAGAAGCACTATTCCTGCAGAGGCTTTACCTAGCTTTCCACTGTTCTCACCATGAGATGCTAAATAGGAAATTCCATCCCCAGAGCAACTCAGGTAGATTAACAGAGGAAGCAGAGTACCTTACACCTAGGAAAGGCAGCAAATTGTCCATGGCCTAGATTCTGAGTAGAGTCAAAATGGAATAAGAAGGACTCTTCACTGGGAGGCGTTTACTCATTATCACAATATGTCAGTTCCAAGCTAATAGCTTATTTATTATCAAGAGGTATTAGTTCAGATACAGAACAGGGCAAGGAATGGATGTTCCAGAAGACTAACTAGCTAAAGATAAAACAATTAGTCCCTGATCCTACAAAAATCCAATCTCTCCAGGGTACTGAATTTCCAGCAGGTCCATTAGTCTCTGAAGATACAGAAACTCCTTGCAGAAGTTTTTGGTTCACAACCAGACACAGCTTCTTTTCAGGAATTTTTGTTTGCACAATCATCAGTGATCCCAGTCTTAGGAAATTCAATACCATCATCTTCTGGCCTCCAAAAGCACCAGGAATAGATGTGGCATACAGATATATATCCATGTAAAAGATGACACAGGAGTAACTTAATATCACAACTGAAAGCTCTAGTGTGAATCTTCCTTCCTTATAGTCTACAACTACAAGGAAGGACTGGGCATCAAGAAATAAACTCAGGGCTGAGATATGTAAAATAGAAACAAAAACAAAACAATCATTAACAATTGAGTTTATTCTTTGACAAAGTCAATAAACATTGGCAAGTCCTTGTACAAATTAAAGGCAGAGAGAGGTTAAATTAACAAAGTTAGAGTATGAAGGGGGTATAACAACAGATAGTGAAGAAATTCTGAGAATTATAAGGACATATTTTAAAAACCTGTTCTCCATCAAATCGAAACGTTTAATTTTCTCTATACACGCCAATAATAAAGTAAAATCAAGGTCAGATAAAAATATAAACATGTCTACAACCCTTAGTGAAGTAGAAGCAGTTATTAAAAGTCTCCCAACAACTGCAACAACAACAAAAAACCCAATGGTCCAGATAATTTCAACAATGAATTAATGCTACCAGACCTTTTGAGATGTGTTAAAGCCAATATTCTTCAAACTATTCCACAAAATAGGAACAGGAGGAACGGGGCCCAATTTATTTGATTAGGTTACATTTACCTTGATACACAAACAACATATACACCCAACAAAGAGTCAGTGTTGCAGAAAAATTATTTATGAACATAGATGCAAAAATTCTCAATAAAATAGTTCCAAACTGAATCTAAGAATATATCAAAAATATAATTTACCTTGGTCAAGTTGCTTTAATCCCGAAGATACAGGAATGGTTCAAGATATGTAAATAAATAAAGGTAATCTACAATATAAGCAAACTAAAAGGCAAAAGCCACAGGATCATCTCATTAGAGGCTGAAAAAGCCTTTGACAAAAATCCAACACCCCTTCATGATAAAAGTCCTAGGGAGATCAGGGATACAAGGAACATATCTCAGCATACTGACCACGGGTTAGTGCAAGCTCATAGGCAAGACCAACTTAAGTGAAGAGGATCTCAAAACATTTCTATTAACATCAGGAACAATACAAACTTGGCCACTCTCTCCATACCTATTCAATATATTACTAAGTATCTTAGAGCAGTTAAGAGAAGCCACTCAAGGGGATATAGATTGAAAGGGACATGAAAATATCTTTATTTGCAGATCAAAAGATATGGAGAGAGGGGGCAGGCTTGTCTAGTCCCTGATTTTAGTGGGATTGCTTCAAGTTTCTCTCCATTTAGTTTGATGTTTGCTACCGGTTTGCTGTATATTGCTTCTACTATGTTTAGGTATGGACCTTGAATTCCTGTTCTTTGCAAGACTTTTAGAATGAAAGAATGCTGAATTTTGTCAAATGCTTTTTCAGCATCTAATGAAATGACCTTGTGGTTTTTTGCTTTGAGTTTGTTTATGTAGTGGATTGCTTTGATGGATTTCCGTGTATTGAACTACCCATGCATCCCTGGGATGAAGCCTACTTGATCCTGGTGAATGATCATTTTGATGTGTTCTTGGATGTGGTTGGCAACAATTTTATTGAGTATTTTTGCATCAATATTCGTTAGGGAAATGGGTCTGAAGTTCTCTTTCTTTGTTGGATCTTTGTGTGGTTTTGATAACAGTGTAATTGTGGCTTCATAGAATGAGTTGGGTAGTGTTCCTTCTGTTTCTATTTTTGGGGAATAGTTGAAGAGTACTGCTGTTAGGTCTTGTTTGAAGGTCGGATAGAATTCTGCACTAAAACAATCAGGTCCTATGCTTTTTTTTTTTTTTTTTTTTTTTTTTTTTGGTTGCAAGAATTTCAATGACTCCTTCTAGTTCTTTAGGAATTATGGGACTTTTTAGATGATCTATTTGATACTGATTTAACTTTGGTATTTGCTATCTGTCGAGGAAATTGTCCATTTCCTCCAGATTCTCCAGTTGTGTTGAGTATACGTTTTTGTAGTAGGATCTGATGATTTTTTGAATTTCCTCAGATTCTGTTGTTATGTCTCCTTTTTCATTTCTAATTTTGTTAATTTGGATACTGTCTCTGTGCCTTCTGATTAGTCTGGCTAAGAGTTTATCTATCTTGTTGATTTTCTCAAAGAACCAGTTCCTGGTTTTGTTGATTCTTTGTATGGTTCTCTTTGTTTCCACTTGATTGATTTCAGCCCTGATTTTGATGATTTCCTGTCTTCTACTCCTCCTGGGGGAATTAGCTTCTTTTTGTTCCAGAGCATTCAGGTGTGCTGTTAAGCTGCTACTATATGCTCTCTCCTGTTTCTTTTTGGAGGCACTCAAGGCTATGAGTTTTCCTTTTAGTACTGCTTTCTTTGTGTCACATAGATTTGGATATGTTGTGCCTTCATTTTCATTAAATTCTAAAAAGTCTTTGATTTCTTTCTTTATTTCTTCCTTGACCAAGGTATCATTGAGTAGAGTATTGTTCAGCTTCCATGTGTATGTGGGCTTTCTGTTGTTTTTGTTGCTATTGAAGACCACTCTTACTCCATAGTGATCAGATAGGAGGCATGGAATTAGTTCAATCTTCCTTTATCTGTTGAGGTCTGTCTTGTGAAGAAGTACCTGGTCAATTTTAGAGAAGGTACCATGAGGTGCTGAGAAAGAGGTATATTCTTTTGCTTTAGGATGAAATGTGTGTGTATATATATATACACACACACACACATATGTTAAATCTAAAGCTTCTGGATGTTTTGGGTTACAAGCATTTTGCTTTTTGCATTTTCTTTCACTGTTGAGTCAATGGTTTCTATGGTATCTTCAACATCTGAGATTCTTTCTTCTATCTCTTGTATTCTGTTGTTGATATTTGTATCTATGGCCCCTGATTTCTTCCCAAGGTTTTCTATCTCCAAAATTGACTCCCTTTGTGATTTCTTAGTTGTTTCTACTTCTGTTTTTATATCCTGGATGGTTTTGCTCAGTTCCTTCACTTGTTTGTTTGAGTTTTCCTGTAATTCTTTAAGAGATTTTTGTGTTTCCTCTTTCATGGCTTCTGCCTGTTGACCAAAGTTCTCCTTTATTTCTTTAAGTGATTTTTGAATTTCCTCTTTATTGGCTTCTATCTGTTGACCCATATTCTCCTGAATTTCTTTAAATGATTTTTGTGTTTCCTTTGTAAGGGCTTCTACGTTTTGATTCATGTTCTCCTGTATTTCTTTAAGACATTTATTTATGTCCTTCTTGTGATCCTCTAATATCATCATGATATGTGATTTTAAATCCAGATCTTATATTTCTGGTGTGTTGGGGTATCCAGGACTTGCTGTTGTTGGAGAATTGGGTTTGGATGCTGCCATATTGCCTTGATTTCTGTTAGTAACGATCCTACTTTTGCCTTTTGCCATCTGGTTATCTCTGGCCTTAGTTGGTCCTGTTGTTACTGTCTGGTGCTTGAACTTCCTGTGGACCTGTAAGGCTATTTCTGCACCTATGGATGACTGGGTTTCCCCAGGCACAGATTGCTGATGGGCTGCCCCACTCTTGGGCACCATTGGAGCCCTGGTGTGCCATGCCCCAAGCAATGTTGCACTCAGGCTGTCTCTGTGTACCTGGTGTTGCCTATCTGGTCTGTCCAGGAGTGAAGATGGCGGATGCTGTGGGGACACCCTCCATGTGCCAATCACTCTGCAGGGCAAAAGGCCCAAGACAGGGCTGGCACATAGATGGGCCACAAAGCTGCCCAGGTCCTGGGCACAGGCAGGAGCACTGCAGGCTGTATCCTGAGTGATGTCAAACTCGGGATATCTCTGAGTACCCAGTGCTGCCAATTTGGATTGTCCAGGAGCGAAGATGGCAGATGCTGCGGGGATACCTTTCAAGTGCTGATCACTCTTTAAATGCTTTCTTTTATGAGTTATTTGGGTTGTGCTGTTTTGTATCAGCAGTACAAAGTAAAGAATCTGCTGCCTGGTAGGGAGGGTTCTACTTCCTTGGATGAGCTTCCAGTGCTCATTCCCACAGTATGTAGATTTCTACAAAGAAAGAAGCAATAGTACCTTCTGTAGGCTATGGTTGTTCTAGTAGTTGTCAAGGACAAAATGTTTTAAATAACCTTTACTCTTTTCTGTGCCTTGTCTCCATATCACAAGCATGAAGAAGGGGAAATTTTTCTGAGAAAAGCATCTTAAAGGACATTTGAGATCAACATGTTTGAGCCTGAAATCGGATGACTGTTCTGGATCTTAGATATGGCTCTCAATATTTGTAAACATTGCTTCTACAGGTACTACTTGAAGCAGTAACAGGATGTGCCTTTTACTAATGCATTTGTTTCCATTTCTTTTTTTTTTAATTTTTTTATTCGATATAATTTATTTACATTTCAAATGATTTCCCCTTTTCTAGCCCCCCACTCCCCGAAAGTCCCATAAGCCCCCTTCTCTTCCCCTGTCCTCCCACCCACCCCTTCCCACTTCCCCGTTCTGGTTTTGTCAAATACTGCTTCACTGAGTCTTTCCAGAACCAGGGGCCACTCCTCCTTTCTTCTTGTATCTCATTTGATGTGTGGATTATGTTTTGGGTATTCCAGTTTTCTAGGTTAATATCCACTTATTAGTGAGTGCATACCATGATTCACCTTTTGAGTCTGGGTTACCTCATTTAGTATGATGTTCTCTAGCTCCATTTATTTGCCTAAGAATTTCATGAATTCATTGTTTCTAATGGCTGAATAGTACTCCATTGTGTAGATATACCACATTTTTTGCATCCACTCTTCTGTTGAGGGATACCTGGGTTCTTTCCAGCATCTGGCAATTATAAATAGGGCTGCTATGAACATAGTAGAGCATGTATCCTTATTACATGGTGGGGAATCCTCTGGGTATATGCCCAGGAGTGGTATAGCAGGATCTTCTGGAAGTGAGGTGCCCAGTTTTCAGAGGAACCGCCAGATTGCTTTCCAGAGTGGTTGTACCAACTTGCAGCCCCACCAGCAGTGGAGGAGTGTTCCTCTTTCTCCACACCCTCTCCAACACCTGCTTTCCCCTGAATTTTTAATCTTAGCCATTCTGACTGGTGTAAGATGAAATCTCAGGGTTGTTTTGATTTGCATTTCCCTAATGACTAATGAAGTTGAGCATTTTTTAAGATGCTTCTCCGCCATCCAAAGTTCTTCAGGTGAGAATTCTTTGTTTAACTCTGTACCCCATTTTTTAATAGGGTTGTTTGGTTTTCTGGAGTCTAACTTCTTGAGTTCTTTATATATATTGGATATTAGCCCTCTATCTGATGTAGGATTGATGAAGATCTTTTCCCAATGTGTTGGTTGCCGATTTGTCCTCTTGATGGTGTCCTTTGCCTTACAGAAACTTTGTAATTTTATGAGGTCCCATTTGTCAATTCTTGCTCTTAGAGCATACGCTATTGGTGTTCTGTTCAGAAACTTTCTCCCTGTACCGATGTCCTCAAGGGTCTTCCCCAGTTTCTTTTCTATTAGCTTCAGAGTGTCTGGCTTTATGTGGAGGTCCTTGATCCATTTGGATTTGAGCTTAGTACAAGGAGACAAGGATGGATCAATTCGCATTCTTCTGCATGCTGACCTCCAGTTGAACCAGCACCTTTTGTTGAAAAGGCTATCTTTTTTCCATTGGATGTTTTCAGCCCCTTTGTCGCAGATCAAGTGGCCATAGGTGTGTGGGTTCATTTCTGGATCTTCAATCCTGTTCCATTGATCCTCCTGCCTGTCACTGTACCAATACCATGCAGTTTTTAACACTCTTGCTCTGTAGTATTGCTTGAGGTCAGGGATACTGATTCCCCCAGATTTTCTTTTGTTACTGAGAATAGTTTTAGCTATCCTGGGTTTTTTGTTGTTCCAGATGAATTTGATAATTGCTCTTTCTAACTCTGTGAAGAATTGAGATGGGATTTTGATGGGTATTGCATTGAATCTGTATATTGCTTTTGGCAAAATGGCCATTTTAACTATATTGATTCTACCAATCCATGAGCATGGGGGTTTTTCCCATTTTTTTGAGGTCTTCTTCCATTTCCTTCTTCAGAGTCTTGAAGTTCTTGTCATACAGATCTTTCACATGTTTGGTAAGAGTCACCCCAAGATACTTTATACTGTTTGTGGCTATTGTGAAGGGGGTCATTTCCCTAATTTCTTTCTCAGCCTGCTTATCCTTTGAGTATAGGAAGGCCACTGATTTGCTTGTGTTGATTTTATAACCTGCCACTTTGCTGAAGTTGTTTATCAGCTGTAGGAGCTCTCTAGTGGAGTTTTTTGAGTCGCTTAGGTAGACTATCATGTCGTCTGCAAATAATGATAGTTTGACTTCTTCCTTTCCAATTTGTATCTCTTTGACCTCCTTATGTTGTCGAATTGCCCGAGCTAGTACCTCAAGTACAATATTGAAAAGATAAGGAGAAAGGGGCAGCCTTGTCTAGTCCCTGATTTCAGTGGGATTGCTTCAAGTTTCTCTCCATTTAGTTTGATGCTGGCTACCGGTTTGTTGTATATTGCTTTTACTATGTTTAGGTACGGGCCTTGAATTCCTGTTCTCTCCAAGACTTTAAGCATGAAAGGATGCTGAATTTTGTCAAATGCTTTTTCAGCATCCAATGAAATGACCATGTGGTTTTGTTCTTTGAGTTTGTTTATGTAGTGGATTGCATTGATGGATTTCCGTATATTGAACCAACCCTGCATTCCCGGGATAAAGCCTACTTGATCATGGTGGATGATCATTTTGATGTGTTCTTGGATTCGGTTGGCAAGAATTTTATTGAGTATTTTTGCATCGATGTTCATAAGGGAAATTGGTCTGAAGTTCTCTTTCTTTGTTGGATCTTTGTGTGGCTTTGGTATCAGCGTAATTGTGGCTTCGTAGAAGGAATTGGGTAATGTTCCTTCTGTTTCTATTTTGTGGAATAGTTTGAAGAGTATTGGTGTTAACTCTTCTTTGAAGGTCTGATAGAATTCTGCACTGAAACCATCTGGTCCTGTGCTTTTTTTGGTTGGAAGACTTTCTATGACTCCTTCTATTTCTTTAGGCATTATGGGACTGTTTAGATGGTCTAGTTGGTCCTGATTTAATTTTGGTATTTGGTATCTGTCAAGGAAATTGTCCATTTCCTCCAGATTCTCCAGTTGTGTTGAATACAGTCCCTTGTAGTAGGATCTGATGATTTTTTGGATTTCCTCAGTTTCCGTTGTTATATCTCCCTTTTCATTTCTAAGTTTGTTAATTTGGATACTTTCTCTGTGCCCTTTGGTCAGTCTGGCTAAGGGTTTATCTATCTTGTTGATTTTCTCAAAGAACCAGCTCCTAGTTTTGTTGATTTTTTTGTATGGTTCTCTTTGTTTCTACTTGATTGATTTCGGCCCTGAGCTTAATGATTTCCTGCCTTCTACTCCTCCTGGGTGAAATAGCTTCTTTTTGTTCCAGGGCTTTCAGGTGTGTCATTAAGCTGGTAATGTATGCTCTCTCCATTTTCTTTTTGGAGGCACTCAGGGCTATGAGTTTTCCTCTTAGCACTGCTTTCATTGTGTCCCATAGGTTTGGGTATGTTGTGTTTTCATTTTCATTGTGTTCTAAAAAGTCTTTAATTTCTTTCTTTATTTCTTCCTTGACCAAGGTATCATTGAGTAGAATATTGTTCAGTTTCCACATGTATGTGGGTTTTCTGTTGTTTTTGTTGCTATTGAAGATCACTTTTACTCCATAGTGATCTGATAGGAGGCATGGGATTAGTTTGATCTTCTTATATTTGTTGAGGTCTGCCTTGTGTCCAATTATATGGTCGATTTTGGAGAAGGTACCATGAGGTGCTGAGAAAAAGGTATATTCTTTTGCTTTAGGGTGAAATGTTCTATAAATATCAGTCAAATCCAATTGGTCCAAAGCTTCAATTAGTTTTACTGTGTCCCTGTTTAGTTTCTGTTTTCCCGATTGGTCCATTGAGGAAAGTGGAGTGTTGAAGTCCCCCACAATTATTGTGTTAGGTGTAATGTGTGCTTTGAGCTTTAGTAAAGTTTCTTTTACGAATGAGGGTGCCCTTGCATTTGGCGCATAGATGTTCAGAATTGAAAGTTCTTCTTGGTGGATTTTTCCTTTGACCAGCAAGAAATGTCCTTCTGTGTCTCTTTTGATGACTTTAGGTTGAAAGTCAATTTTATCTGATATTAGAATGGCTACTCCTGTTCGTTTCCTGTGACCATTGGCTTGTAAGATTGTCTTCCAGCCTTTTACTCTAAGGTAGTTTTTATCTTTGACACTGAGGTGTGTCTCCTGTATACAGCAAATTGTAGGGTCCTGTTTCCTTATCCAGTCTGTTAGTCTATGTCTTTTTATTGGGGAATTGAGACCATTGATGTTAAGAGATATTAGGGAATAGTGATTATTACTTCCTGTCATTTTTGATGTTCTTTTTATATTTGAGTGGTTATCTTCTTTTGGGTTTGATGAAGGAAGGTAACTATCTTGCTTTTTCCAGGGTGTAGTTTCCCTCCTTGTATTGGAGTTTTCCTCCTATTATTCTTTGCAGAGCTGGGTTTGTGGAAAGATATTGTGTAAATTTGGTTTTATCATGGAATATCTTGGTTTCTCCATCTATGGTCAATGAGAGTTTTGCTGGGTATAGTAGTCTTGGCTGACATTTGTGTTCTCTTAGAGTCTGCATGAGATCTGCCCAGGATCTTCTAGCTTTCATGGTCTCTGGTGAGAAGTCTGGTGTGATTCTGATAGGTCTTCCTTTATATGTTACTTGGCCTTTCTCTCTTACTGCCTTTAATATTCTTTCTTTGTTTAGTGCATTTGGGGTTTTGATTATTATGTGACGAGAGGTATTTCTGCTCAGGTCCAGTCTGTTTGGAGTTCTGTAGGCTTCTTGTATATTCATAGGCATCTCTCTCTTTAAGTTAGGAAAGTTTTCTTCCATAATTTTGTTGAAGACATTTGCTGGCCCCTTCTGTTGTAAATCTTCACTCTCATCTATACCTATAATCCTTAGGTTTGGTCTTCTCATTGTATCCTGGATTTCCTGGATGTTCTGGGATACAAGCTTTTTGCATTTTGCATTTTCTTTGACAGTTGAGTCAATGGTTTCTATGGTATCTTCGGCATCTGAGATTCTTTCTTCCATCTCTTGTATTCTGTTGTTTATATTTGCATCTATGGTCCCTGATTTCTTCTCAAGGTTTTCTATCTCCAAAGTTGTTTCCCTTTGTGATTTCTTAGTTGTTTCTACTTCTGTTTTTAGGTCCAGGATGGTTTTGCTCAGTTCCATCATTTGTTTGTCTGTGTTTTCCTGTATTTCTTTAAGAAATTTTTGTGTTTCCTCTTTCATGACTTCTGCCTGTTGACTCAAGTTCTCCTGCATTTCTTTAAGGTTTTTTTTTTTTTTTTTTTTTTTTTTTTTTTTTTTTTTTTTTTTTGCCTTTCTTCTTTATTGGCTTCTATCTCTTGGGCCTTATTCTCCTGCATTTCTTTAAGTGTTTTTTGTGTTTCCATTAAACGGGTTTCTAGCTTACTCATGTTCCCCTGTATTGCTTTAAGAGATTCATTCACGTCCTTTTTGTGTTCTTCTAGCAGCATCATGAACAGTGATTTTAAATCCAAATCTTGTTTCTCTGGTGTGTTGGCATAACCAGGACTTGCTGATGTTGGAGAGTTTGGTTCAGATGCTGCCATATTGCCTAGATTTCTGTTAGTAGCGTTCCTGCATTTGCCCTTTGCCATCTTGTTCTCTGGAGCTAATTGGTCTTGACTCCGGCTGGTGTTTCAGCCTCCTGAGAGGCTCTAGGGCTATTTCTGCAACACTGGAGGGCAGGGTTTCCCCTGTTGCTGATTGCTGATGTGCTTTCCTCCTCTTGGGTGCCCTTGCAGCCCTAGTGTTCTTTGCCCCAGATTGTGTCTGTGAGCCAGGAGGTGCCCGTTTGCTCCTTCAGGGAGTGCTGAGACTGTATGCTGCAGGGACCTTTTCTGCGTGCTGATCTCTCTGCTGGGCAGCAGAACTCCCAACCGGGTTGGTGCACACAAGGCTAGCCTAGCTGCTCAGGCCCTGAGTCTAGGCAAAAGCCTGGCAGGCCACTGTAGGAGCAAAGTTCCCCTCAGCTGTGGGTGTTAATTGGGTGTGTCAGGTGGCTAGGATGGTGGCCTGCGCCTGAGTTCCCTGAGAGTGCTGGGAGAGTCTGCTGGGCTAACAACCTCCTGGCTGGGTCAGCACACAGATGGCCCAACGAGCAGCCCAGGGCCTGGGGGCAGTCCAGGGCCTGACCTTCTGAGACCCCTGCTATGTCCGCCTCGGGCTATGCCTGTTAGCTGGTTTGGTTTTGTCTGCTAGTCTCTCTAGCTTCCCATAGGCAAAATGGCAGCGGTGCACGCCAGCCCGGGCAAACAAGCTCCTGGCTGGGTCGGCACACAGATGGCCCACCGAGCAACCCAGGACGTGGGGGCAGTCCAGGGCCTGACCGTCTGAGACCCCTGCTATGTCCGCCTCGGGCTATGCCTGTTAGCCAGTTTAGTTTTGCCTGCTAGGTCTCCCTGGCTTCCCTTAGGCAAAATGGCGGTTGTGCGCGCGCTGGCCCGGGAGGAAAAAAACCTCCTGGCCGGGTTTGCACCCCGGTGCCCCCCCCATCAGCCCAGGGCCTGGGTGCAGGCCAACGCCCGTCGGGCTTAGACCCCCGCGATGTTGGTCTCGGGTTATATTTGTGTACCTCAGTCTGATTTCTCTGGCGACCGAGAACCAATATGGAGCCCTCGTAACTGACTGGCGGGAGGCAGAGTTCTGATGTGGCTTCTGTGTGGTGAAAGGCACCGTAAATCCACCGCTGCTTGCAGCCTGGCTGGCCAGCGATGGCCAGTGGTCGTGGGCGCCGGGTCTGCCTGGACCCTGTCCGCTTGGTTCTACTGCTGATGGCCCTTCCTCTGGACCAGCCGCTGCTGCTGCTGCTGCTGCTGCTGCCGCTGCCCTGTCCGACCGCTTGTTTCCATTTCTTACCCCCTCACTATACAAAGCTGCTCACTTAACACCTCCAGGTCTTATACATGAATAAGAGCACTGTCCTTATAAATATGTTGAGTGTCATTTATCATTTATCTTTGTGAGGGATATGTTATATATAACCTCTATGTCAACAGTGTTTGACCAGGCAGGTGATTCTGAGTAAGTGAACAGAATATTTATGTACAGCATGAGCAGAGTTTTTCAAATAGCTAGCAGAAGGAGGAACAGTGAAGAAGAGGCAGAATGCTTTGAATGTAAATATAAATGTGTATTTAAACAATTTCATGTAAGAATTTTGAAAGAGTGCGTTGCATAACTATGATGAGAATTGGGAAGCAGAAATCTACTGGGACACTCAGTAGTAGAAAAATTAATCACTTTTATAGATAAGAGAAAAGGGGGCAGGAGGCATATGGTAAGGGAAAGAAAAAGAGCAATAAAGGAGAGAAACATCCTTCACCACCACTTGAAAACAAAACATATACATCATACTCCTCCAGGAAAGTCCTTCCTTGCAGTACATTCAATTCCCTGTAAAGGAATTCCTCAACCAATTGGTTAGAGCTACCCTCTGCAGAGAATCTCCCGTATGCTGGAGAGAGTTAAATAGTGGTTCAGGGTACCTCTCACAATTGACTGTGGTTGTTCATTAACCTATTGATCATCCCACAAGTCTACCTGGACTTCAGTAAAATACCTGAGGACCTATCACCAATAACTATACTGTTATATAAATGAGAACTGCATGAACTTCCAGAAGGTAAGAATCAAAAGAGAATATGTTCAAAAAGAAAGACTTTTGATCTCCATATCCAGTGTGTTCCAACAGTGTTGGGCAGTCCTATCCCTATGGCTTTGCTATGTGTAGTACACATGGACTCTTTCTTCAGCTACTTTCACTTGTTGGCTAAGGATAAGGATATCCTACCTACAGGTGTTATAAATTTGGGCCCCTCTAACATCTTGGGCTATGTATTGTAGCTCATGATTCACCATTATAGCCCCTTGCATCAGTATCTCAGGGTTTCCCAGAGGGAATCCAATCTTACTAAACAATACTCTTGAGTATTAAACCAATACTCCTCAAATTATTCCACAAGATATAAACAGGAGGAATAAGGCCCAGTTTTTTGATGAGGCTACAGTAACCTGGATACACAAACAACATACAGACCCAACAAAGGGTGAGTGGTACAGAAAAAAATTTACTTATGAGCATAGATGCAAAAATTCTCAATAAAATAGTTTCAAACTGAATGCAAGAACATATAAAAAGATAATTTACCATAATCAAGTTGCTTTAATCCCAAAGATGCAGGGATGTTCAAGATATGTACATTAATATACATAACCACCATAGAAGCAAACTGAAAGCCAAAAACCACAGGATCATCTCATTAGATGGTAAAAAAAATCCTTTAACAAAATCCAACATGCCTTCATGATAAAAGTCCTGGGGAGATCAGGGATACAATGAATCCCTCAATGTAATGACCACACAGTATTTATGCCCATAGGCAAGATCAGCTAAAGTGGAGAGAAACACAAAACATTTGCATTAACATCAGGAACAAGACAAGCTTTCCCACTCTCTCCACACCTATTCAATATACTACTAGACGTTTCAGCTAGAGTAGTAAGACAACAAAAAGACATCAAGGGAATATAAATTAAAAAGGAATAAGTCAAAATATTTTATTTACAGATAATATAAGAGAACCTGAAGTGATGTGAAAAATCCATGTGAAAATCCCAGAGTTGATAAACACATAGAGAAAATATCAGACCAAAATATTATCTCACAAAAATTGGTAGCCACCTGTATTCAAATGACAAATAGACAGAGAAAGAAATTGGGGAAGCAAAATGCTTTACATTAGTCTGAAACAATATAAAATATATTAAAGTAACTCTAACCAAGCAAATTAAAGACTGTATAATAAAAACCTTAAGAAACTGAAGAGGGTATCAGAAGATGGAATGAACTTCCATGCTCATGAGTCAATAGGATTAACCTAGTAACAAGGGTCATTCCAACAAAAGCAATCTACAGATTCAATGATGTACCCAATGAAATGTCAACATAACTCTTCAAATACCTTCATTTGAAAACACAAAAATAACCTACAGTATTTAAAAACATTCCTGAATTATAAAAGAATTGCTAGAGTTATCACTATAACCAGTTTTGAGCTGTAGTAAGAAAACAGCATAGCCCTGGAACAAGAGCAGACACAGTCAATGGAAGCAAATTGAAGACCCAGACATAAATCCACATACTTATAGATATTTGAACTCAAATAAGGATGCCATAAATACACTGGAAAAACTGAAGAAAATACTTGACAAATTGTACTGGTCAAACTGGATGGCTGCATGTAGAAGAATTGTAAATACATACATACTTTTCATCCTGTGCCAAACACAACTACTAATGAATCAAATACACTAAGGCAGTTTCACTGAAGGTGATAGAAGAAAAAGTGGGGAATAGCCTTGAACTCACTGGAGCAGAAAAATGCATTCTGAATACATCATTGTTAGCATGGGCACTAAGATCAATAATTAACAAAAGGATGTGATGAAACTTAGTAAACTCAAATGGCTAAGAAACACTTAAAGGAATGTTCAACAGTCATGGTTGTTAGAGAAATGCAAATGAAAACTACATTGAGATTTCATCTTTCACCAGTCAGAATAGCTAAGATCAATAAAACAAGTGACAACTCACACTGGTGAGGATGGGGAACATTGGTAAGACCTATCCATTGTTTGTGGGAGATAAAATTTTTACAAACAAGATAGAAATCAATGTGGGTTCTTCAGGAAGATGGAAATCAATCTACCTCAAGACTCATCTATATCACTCTTGGACATGAACCCAAAGGACACCTTCTCCTACCAGAGAGACACTTCCTAACACATGTTCATTGCTGCTCTATTAAAAATAGCCAGTTTGAAAGCAGGTTAGATATCCATCTGCAAATGTATGGATAGTGAAAATGTGGGAAACCCATTGCAGGGGCAAGGCATAACATAATGATCTTTTTTTATGCACACAAATAAGATTTTTATTTTTCTTTGTATTAATATATTAACAGCACTAATCCTTTTATTCTTAATATTTTTATTCGATATATTTTTATTTACATTTCAAATGATTTCCCCTTTTCTGGCTTCCCACTCCCCGAAAGTCCCATAAGCCCTCTTCCCTTCCCCTATTCACCCACACACCCCTTCCTACTTCCCTGTTCTGGTATTACCCTATACATAATGATCTTCTAAGGTAAATAGATTTAACTAAAAAAAATATCCTAAGTGTGGTAACTCAAACTCAGAAAGACAAATATGGTATGTATTTGCTTATATGTGAATATTATCTGTTAAATCAATGATAACCAAGCTACTATCAGAACCACAGAGTTTAGTTATACAGGAAGGGTTTGGGGGCTGAGTGATACCTCTCCCTAGGAAACAAATGATTATGAATGGATGAAAGAAAGAGACTTGCATAAGATAATTGAAGCTAAGAAAGGAAGGGAAAAGGGAAGAGGGGAAATTCAGGGAATGAGCTAAATCAAGGGTCACCCGAGGGATAGCGTGGAAAGTTCTGATGATAAAAGCATCCTAAAATTATGCATATATGAAGATTGTCTAAATGAAATCCGTAAATAATGGGTAAGAAAGAACCCAAACTGGATATATTCTGTCACCAAATGAAGCTTCCAGTACCAGGCCTGGGTCACATCTATTTGGATTGTTGGCCAAAGGAGTCCCCTGAGAACCGCTGAACAACTTAAGCAGCTGACACAATGTAGGCTGTTTGCCACAAACTGACAGTAAGTCCCTATTGTTGAAGATGACATCTAAAAAACTCAATGAACATGGAGAAGCCAAGCCGGCACCTACACAGGCCTTTCATTTATATGCACTCGCATGTTTGGTACTAGAATGTATTCTGCAGGATACCAAAGGAGGAAATAAAAACATCAAGTCAGCCACAAGTCATTTGAACTACAACGGTGTACTAGTGCCTGCAACATATGCTAATAAAATATGGGCACAAATTTTATAACAATAAGCAGATAATATCTGTTTTCATTTAAGTTCCATTCCACAAGTCATACCCAGCACTGCTTGGGTGACCAGAACCACAAATTAGATAGCCCAGAAACCTAAGGTAAAACCAAATACTATTGTTCTGAAAGGAAATAAAAGTACCAATAAAATGACTCTTGCGGCCAGTTGAAAAACATTTGTTGAGTTAGTACTATGCTGCTGCAATTACCTTAAACCATGAAGACCATACAATAGGGCTTTTATTTTAGAGCAAACTAAAAATGGGGGAAAAATAGAATAAACTATAAGTTGCTAACCAAAGTCATGAGAGATCTGTGAAGCAGAGTCTCGGGGAGAACCTTATATACAGAGATATTGACTGACAAATAGGAAAGATACCTGAGGCATTATGGCTTTGGAACAGATGACCTCAAAGGCACTGGTTTAAATCCTAATGCCACAGTGTGGCAAGAAATTCCTTCTGGAAATCCGGATGGCACTCCTGTAACAGAAACCTCTTGGAACAAAACTGCAGCCACATCTAGATCTCACCCTGAGGGCAATACAGAACTTTCAGAAGATATGTGTAAGGAATTTGAAGTAATATATTCTTCATCTTGTGAAACCACAAGAAATGCTTCAGGTATTGAAAAGTCAGCTGATGGAACGCTCTTAGGACCGGAAGACCTGAGTTACCAACTATATGATGTTTCTGGAGAAAGAAGTTCAACAATTTCTATAGAAGATTTAAAAGAATGCCTGAAGGAGTTCTGTTTCTCACGAGAAAATTATCAAAGGACCTTTACCTGATATCTCAAATGGATAGTTATCAGTTCGTCCCAATACGGACAGTTGCCAACATGGAAGAAATTTTACAAAATGACCACAGATCCAGATTTAATTCTTGAAGTATTGAGATCTTCCCCTATGGTACAAGTTGATGAGAAGGAAGAGAAGGTGAGACCAAGCCATAAGTGTTGTATTGTGATGCTCAGAGAAATTCCTGAGACAACCCTGTAGAGGAAATGAAAGCTTTGTTTAAAAATGAAAGCTGCCCCAAAGTGATGAGCTGTGAGTTTGCACACAACGGCAACTGGTGTGTCACTTTCCAGTCAGACACAGATGCACAGCAGGCTTTTAAATGTTAAGAGAATATGTTAAGACATTTCAGGGCAAGCCAATCATGGCAAAGATAAAAGCCATCAATACATTTTCTGCTAAGAATGGTTATTGATTAATGGATTCTAGTATGTATACTCAACCTCTTCAGATGTCAACCCAATGTCCCTCACCAGTCTTCATGCAGTCAGTGTACAATCCTCATCAGCAGTACTCAGTATTGTGCCTCAGTCATGGTCTCCAAGTCCTGCACCTTACTTTGAAACACCACTGACTCCCTTTCCCAATGGTAGTTTTGTGAATTGCTTTAGTTCACCAGGATCTTATAAAACAAATGCTACTGCTATGAATATGGGCTGACCATTACAAAATATTGTGTGATGCCTCATTTTAGGTCATACAGTGGTTCAGAACATTCAACAGAGGGCTCTGTGTCATTAGGGGATGAACCACTGAGAGGATCTAGTGCAAGGAACTTTCTTTCTGAATGGCATATCCCAACAGTAACAGGGCATCAGGAACAAACTTATATTCCAAAGGAGGCTCCAAATTTACCTATGGAACAGAATGGAGACTTTGGAAGAAGCAGGAGAACTCTCTTCAGAAGCCGAAGGCGAAGAGATGATGACAGAATCCCAAGAACCCAGCCTGCATCAACTGAAGCAAAGGCTCCAACACCAAAGTTTGACTTACTTGCTACAGATTTTCCTCCTTTACCTGGAAGTTCATCAAGAATGCCAGATGAACTTGCTTTGGAGAATAGAATGTCTGATATCGTTAAAGGTGTCTACAAAGAAAAGGACGGTGAGAATGTGAGAGTTAGTTGCCTGGTTCCTGCAGAGGATGGACAGACAGACTGCACTTCTGGGCCACAGTTCAGCATAAGCCCTAGTCCTCCATGTACAGCTGAGCCTCCTTCATTAAGCACAACTCAGCAAGAGAAGGATCAAATGGAGGATTCCATTGTTCCAAAGGATGTTCTCAGTCCAGTGACTGTACCAGTGTCTTCTTCAACTACTACAAAGCTATCAAGGGCAAACACTGCTTCACCTTGAAATACTAACATAAATATACCTATGGCTGTGGCCCTACAGGAACCTGAAAGTTAAGCTATGCTGAAGTGTATGAGAACTCTCCTAAAGAGCCATCTCCAGTTCCTGTCCAACCACTGTGGGAATGGCCCAATGAAGTATCTCCCACCAGAAATGAAGAGAATGGAGATCCTGAGAAGCCTGTTGAGAAGCCACATGATAAATCAGAAATAAGGGATAGTATGGATCATTCCGGCTTCCAAGGCAACACCATTCCCAGGGGAGCAGCTGGAGAAATCAGGAACAAAGACGCCAGTTCAGCCATAGGGCTACACCTCAGGGAATGACTCGACGTAATGGGAAAGAACAATATGTGTCACCCAGATCACCAAAGTAAAAACAAAACTGTACAAAAACTACTTAGAAGCTTCTCTTCCCAATAAACTTGAGCTTCTGTTGGATTGATTTGGAGGGGAGAAAGTAGTCAGGAAAGAATGGGAAGTATGTACTAAATATTACAGATTTTTGGAATTGTGAGTAGGAACAATCCAAAATTCATCTCTAAATGATTTTTAAATGATGGAGGATTCCAATCAGTATACACACACATTATATATATATATATATATATATATATATATATATATATATATATATATATATATATATAATCTTTCTATTTTTGTTTTTTATTTTAATTTGCAAGGATTTTCTGCCTGGAATCAATTTTAAGGGTTCAGATTTAGGTTGGGAGAGAAAACAAAAAACATTATACATCCTTCAGTACAGGAGATGAGGGAGTGCGAAAAATATTTCTGAAAGAAACATTTCTGTAAAAACTAGAAATTATGTTTTGTTTATGTAGTGGATTACATTGATGGATTTCCGTATATTGAACCAACCCTGCATCCCTGGGATAAAGCCTGCTTGATCATGGTAGATGATTTGTCCATTGATGAGAGTGGAGTATTGAAGTCCTACCAATTATTATGTGAGGTGCAATGTATGCTTTTAGCTTCAATAAAATTTTGTTTATAAATGTGTGTGTATCTAGAGCATAGATGTTCAGAATTGAGAGATCATTTTGGTAGATATTTCCTCTGATGAATATAATATGTGTCCATAGATAGTATCTTGGATAAAGTGGAAGCTGTGGCTCTATCACAAAGCACCAAAGATGGTCTGGTATCTCAGGACCACCAAATAATTGAAGTGTCAAGTTAGACTATTATACTCTATCTGGGTACCACCTGCCATGTCACAGCTATTCCACTGACTCGATCTGTATAAAAGTCAGCACAATACACTAGCAGCTTAACAACACACCTGAAAGCCCTGGAACAAAAAGAAGCCAATTCACCCAGGAGGGGTAGAAGACAGGAAATCATCAAACTCAGGGCTGAAATCAGTCAAGTGGAAACAAAGAGAACCATACAAAGAATCAACGAATCCAGGAGCTGGTTCTTTGAGAAAATCAACAAGATAGATAAACCTTTAGCCAGACTGGCCAAAGGGCACAGAGAAAGTATCCAAATTAACAAAATTAGAAATGAAAAGGGGGATATAACAACAGAAACTGAGGAAATTCAAAAAATCATCAGATCCTACTACAAAAGCCTATACTCAACAGAATTGGAGAATCTGGAGGAAATGGGCAATTTCCTAGACAGATACCAAATACCGAAATTAAATCAGGACCAAATAGATCATCTAAACAGTCCCATAACCCCTAAAGAAATAGAAGGGGTCATAGAAAGTCTTCCAACCAAAAAAAAGCACAGGACCAGATGGCTTCAGTGGAGAATTATATCAGACCTTCAAAGAAGACCTAACACCAATACTCTTCAAGCTATTCAACAAAATAGAAACAGAAGAAACACTACCCAATTCCTTCTACGAAGCCACAATTACACTGATACAAAAACCACACAAAGATCCAACAAAGAAAGAGAACTTCAGACCAATTTCCCTTATGAACATCGATGTAAAAATACTCAATAAAATTCTTGCCAACCGAATCCAAGAATACATAAATGATCAAGTAGGCTTTATTCCAGGGATGCAGGGTTAGTTCAATATATGGAAACCCATCAATGCAATTCACTACATAAACAAACTCAAAGAAAAAAACCACATGGTCATTTCATTGGATGCTGAAAAAGCATTTGACAAAATTCAGCACCCTTTCATGCTTAAAGTCTTGGAAAGAACAGGAATTCAAGGCCCATACCTAAACCTAGTAAAAGCAATATACAGCAAACCGGTAGCCAGAATCAAACTAAATGGAGAGAAACTTGAAGCAATCCCACTAAAATCAGGGACTAGACAGGACTGCCCTCTTTCTCCTTTTCTTTTCAATATTGTACTTGAGGTACTAGCTGGGACAATTCGACAACATAAGGAGGTCAAAGGGATCCAGATTGGAAAGGAAGAAGTCAAACTATCATATGATAGTCTACCTAAGTGACCCAAAAAACTCCACTAGAGAACTCCTACAGCTGATAAACAACTTCAGCAAAGTGGCAGATTATATAGAATCAACTCAAGCAAATCAATAGCCTTCCTATACTCAAAGGATAAGCAGGCTGAGAAAGAAATTAGGGAAATGACACCGTTCACAATAGACACAAACAGTATAAAGTACCTTGGGGTGACTCTTACCAAACATGTGAAATATCTGTATGACAAGAACTCCAAGACTCTGAAAAAGGAAATAGAAGAAGAGCTAAAAAAAGGAATAACCTCCCATGCTGATGGATCGGCAGGATTAATATAGTTAAAATGGCCATGTTGCCTAAAGCAATAAACAGATTCAACGCAATACTCATCAAAATCCCAACTCAATTCTTCATAGAGTTAGAAAGAGCAATTCTCAAATTCATTTGGAATAACAAAAAACCCAGGATAAATAAAACTATTCTCAACAACAAAAGAAATTCTGGGGGAATCAGTATCCCTGACCTCAAGCAATACTACAGAGCAATAGTGTTAAAACCTGCATGGTATTGGTACAGTGACAGGCAGGCAGATCAATGGAACAGGATTGAAGATCCAGAAATGAACCCACACACTTATGGCCACTTGATCCTGACAAAGGGGCTGAAAACATCCAATGGAAAAAAGATAGCCTTTTCAACAAATGGTGCTGGTTCAACTGGAGGTCAGCATGCAGAAGAATGCGAATTGATCCATCCTTGTCTCCTTGTACTAAGCTCAAATCCAAATGGATCAAGGACCTCCACATAAAGCCAGACACTCTGAAGCTAATAGAAAAGAAACTGGGGAAGACCCTTGAGGACATCGGTACAGGGAGAAAGCTCCTGAACAGAACACCAACAGCATATGCTCTAAGATCAAGAATTGACAAATGGGACCTCATAAAATTACAAAGTTTCTATAAAGCAAAGGATACCATCAAAAGGACAAATCAGCAACCAACAAATTGGGAAAAGATTTTCACCAACCCTACATTAGATAGAGGGCTAATATCCAATATATACAAAGAACTCAAGAAGTTAGACCCCAGAAAACCAAACAACCCTATTAAAAAATGGGGTACAGAGTTAAACAAAGGATTCTCACCTGAAGAACTTCAGATGGTGGAGAAACATCTTAAAAAATGCTCAGCTTCATTAGTCATCAGGGAAATGTAAATCAAAACAACCCTGAGATTTCACCTTACACCAGTCAGAATGGCTAAGATTAAAAACTCAGGAGACAGCAGGTGTTGGCCAGGATGTGGAGAAAGAGGAACACTCCTCCACTGCTGGTGGGGTTGCAAATTGGTACAACTGCTCTGGAAATCAATCTGGCAGTTCGTCAGAAAACTGGGCACCTCACTTCTGAAAGATCCTGCTATACCACTCCTGGACATATACCCAGAGGATTCCCCAGCATGTAATAAGGATATATGCTCCTCTTTGTTCATAGCAGCCCTATTTATAATAGCCAGAAGTTGGAAAGAACTCAGGTATCTCTCAACAGAAGAATGGATGCAAAAAATTTGGTATATATACACAATGGAGTACTATTCAGCCATTAGAAACAATGAATTCATGAAATTCTTAGCCAAATGGATGGAGCTGGAGAACATCCTACTAAGTGAGGTAACCCAGGATCAAAAAAATCAATCATGGTATGCACTCACTAATAAGTGGATATTAGCCTGGAGAACTGGAATACCCAAAACATAATCCACACATCAAATGAGGTACAAGAACAATGGAGGAGTAGCCCCTTGTTCTGGAAAGACTCAGTGAAGCAGTATTCCGCAAAACCAGAACGGGGAAGTGGGAAGGGATGGGTGGGAGGACAGGGGAAGAGAAGGGGGCTTACGGGACTTTCGGGGAGTGGGGGGCTAGAAAAGGGGAAATCATTTGAAATGTAAATAAATTATATCGAACAAAAAAATTTAAAAAAAAATGGGGTACAGAGGTAAACAAAGAATTCTCACCTGAAGAACTTCGGATGGCCGAGAAGCATCTTAAAAAATGCTCAACTTCATTAGTCATTAGGGAAATGCAAATCAAAACAACCCTGAGATTTCACCTTATACCAGTCAGAATGGCTCAGATTAAAAATTCAGGAGACAGCAGGTGTTGGAGAGGGTGTGGAGAAAGAGGAACACTCCTCCACTGCTGGTGGGGTTGCAAATTGGTACAACCACTCTGGAAATCAGTCTGGCGGTTCCTCCGAAAAATGGGCACCTCACTTCCAGAAGATCCTGCTATACCACTCCTGGGCATATACCCAGAGGATTCCCCACCATGTAATAAGGATACATGCTCTACTATGTTCATAGCAGCCCTATTTATAATTGCCAGATGCTGGAAAGAACCCAGGTATCCCTCAACAGAAGAGTGGATGCAAAAAATGTGGTATATCTACACAATGGAGTACTATTCAGCCATTAGAAACAATGAATTCATGAAATTCTTAGGCAAATGGATGGAGCTAGAGAACATCATACTAAGTGAGGTAACCCAGACTCAAAAGGTGAATCATGGTATGCACTCACTAATAAGTGGATATTAACCTAGAAAACTGGAATACCCAAAACATAATCTACACATCAAATGAGGTACAAGAAGAAAGGAGAAGTGGCCCCTGGTTCTGGAAAGACTCAGTGAAGCAGTATTTGGCAAAACCAGAACGGGGAAGTGGGAAGGGGTGGGTGGGAGGACAGGGGAAGAGAAGGGGGCTTATGGGACTTTCGGGGAGTGCGGGGCTAGAAAAGGGGAAATCATTTGAAATGTAAATAAATTATATCGAATAAAAAAAAAGATACATGCTCTACTATGTTCATAGCAGCCCTATTTATAATTGCCAGATGCTGGAAAGAACCCAGGTATCCCTCAACAGAAGAGTGGTTGCAAAAAAATGTGGTATATCTACACAATGGAGTACTATTCAGCCATTAGAAACAATGAATTCATGAAATTCTTAGGCAAATGGATGGAGCTAGAGAACATCATACTAAGTGAGCTAACCCAGACTCAAAAGGTGAATCATGGTATGCACTCACTAATAAGTGGATATTAACCTAGAAACCTGGAATACCCAAAACATAATCTACACATCAAATGAGGTACAAGAAGAAAGGAAGAGTGGCCCCTTGTTCTGGAAAGACTCAATGAAGCAGTATTCGGCAAAACCAGAACGGGGAAGTGGGAAGGGGTGGGTGGGAGGACAGGGGGAGAGATGGGGGCTTGCGGGACTTTCTGGGAGTGGGGGGGCTAGGAAAGGGGAAATCATTTGAAATGTAAATAAAAAATATATCGAATAAAAAAAAAGAAAGTATCATCTTCAGATAGCCTAACAGTTTTATTTTAATGATAATGGGATGCAAATACCTCTAAACCTATGATTTAGAAAATCAACCAATGCTCTATCTATATGGCTAGAAATATTAAAAAGAAACAACCATATATTTTGCTAAAAAAAAAATCATCAAAACCTAGGACTCAATACAACTGGAAAATCTGGAGGAAATGGACAATTTTCTAGACAGGTAAAAAACACCAAAGTTAAATCAGGATCAGATAGATCATCTAAACAGTCCCATAACCCCTAAAGAAATAGAAGCAGTCATTGAAAGTCTCCCAACAAATAAAACCACAGGACCAAACGGTTTTACTGCAGAATTCTATCAGACCGTCAAAGAAGACCTAACACCAATACTCTTCAAACTATTCCACAAACATAGAAAGCGAAGGAACACTACTCAACTCATTCTATGAAGCCACAATTATGCTGATACCAAAACCAGACAAAGATCTAACAAAGAAACAGAACTTCAGACCAATTTCTCTTGTGAATAACAATGCAAAAATGCTCAATAAAATTCTTCCAACCAAATCCAAGTACACATCAAATCAATCATTCACCACAATCAAGTAGGCTTCATCCCAGGGATGCAGAAATGATTCAATATATGGAAATCCATCAATGTAATTCATTGCATAAACAAACTCAAAGAAAAAAAACCACATGGTCATTTCATTAGATACTGAAAAAGCATGTGACAAAATTCAGCATCCTTTCATGCTAAAAGTCTTGGAAAGATCAGGAATTCAAGGCCCATACCTAAACACAGTAGAAGCAATATACAGCAAACCAGGAGCCAACATCAAACTAAATGGAGAGAAACTTGAAGCAATTTCACTAAAATCAGGGACTAGACAAGGCTGACCTCTCTCTCCATATTTATTCAATATATTACTTGAATTGTAGCTAGAACAATTAGACAAAAGGAGGTCAAATGGACACAAATTGTAAAGCAAGAAGTCAAACTGTTGTTATTTGCAGATGATATAATAGTATACTTAAGCTAATCAAAAAAAAAAAAAAACACTCCACCAGCAAACTCCTACAGCTGATAAACAACTTCAGCAATGTGGCTGGATATAAAATTAACTCAAAGAAATCAGTAGCCTTCCTATACTCAAAGAATAAACAGGCTTAGAAAGAAATTGGGGAACCGACACCTTCACAATAGCAACATACAAGATAAAGTATCTTGGTCTGACTCTCACCAAACAAGTTAACAATCTGTATGACAAGAACTTCAAGTCTCTGAAGAAGAAAATCTAAAGAAGATCTCAGAAGATGGAAAGATCTTCCGTGCTCTTGAATTGGCAGGATTAATATACTAAAAATGGCCATCTTGCCCAAAGCAATCTACAGATTCAATGCAATCTCCATCAAAATTTCAACTCAGTTCTTCATAGAGTTAGAAAGAGAAATTCTCAAATTCATCTGGAATAACAAAAAACCCAAGATCACTAAAACTATTCTCAACAGTAAAAGAACTTCTGGGGGAATCAGTATCCCAGACCTCAAGCAGTACTACAGAGCAATAGTGATAAAAATTGCATGGTGATTGTACAGGCAGGTAGATCAAGGGAATAGAATTGAATACCCAGAAATGAATGCACACTTGATCTTTGCCAAAGGAGCTAAAACCATCCAATGGAAAAAAATAGCCTTTTCAACAAATAGTGCTGGTTCAACTGGAAGTTATGCAGAAGAATGAAAATTGATCCATTCTTATCTCCTTGTACAAAGCTCAAGTGCAAGTGGATCAAGGACATCCACATAAAACCAGACACACCAAAACTAATGGGCTTGAGCACATGGGCACAGGGGAAAATTTCCTGAACAGAACACCAATAGCTTATGCTCTAAGATCAAGAATTGACAAATGGGACCTCATAAAATTACTAAGTTTCTGTAAGGCAAAAGACACTGTCAATAGGGCAAAACTGCAATCAACAAATTGGGAAAAGATCTTTACCAATCCTATTTATGACAGAGGATTAATATCATATATATATATATATATATATATATATATATATCAAGAAGTTCTAGAACTCTAGAGAACCAAATAACCCTATTAAAAAGTGGGGTAAAGAGCTAAACAAAGAATTTTTCACCTGAGGAATATTGAATGACTGAGAAGCAACTAAAGAAATGTTCAACATCCTTAGTCATCAGGGAAATGCAAATCAAAACAACCCTGAGATTCTACCTCACACCAATCAGAGTGGCCAAGTTCAAAAACTCAGGGGGCAGCAAATGCTGGAGAGGATGTGGAAAAAGAGGAACTCTCTTCCACTGCTCGTGGGATTACAAGCTGGTACAACAACTCTGGAAATCAGTTTGGCGGTTCCTCAACCAAAGAGTACACATGGAATTACCCATGGGTCCAGATGCATATGCAACAGAGAATGGCTTTATTGGACATTGAAGGGAGGAGAGGCCCCTGGTCCTGGGAAGGCTCAGTGCTTCAGTGTAGGGGAATACCAGGACAGGGAAGCAGGAGGGGGTTGATTGGGGAACAAGGGGAGGGGAGATGGGTTATGAACCTTTGAGGGGGGACTAGGAAAGGGGACAACATTTAAAAATGTAAATAAACTATATTATTTTATATATATATATATATATATATATATATAATAAAAAAAGATTGAGTGCTCAAAGTCTCTGCTCTCTGCTTAATGTCCAGGTGTGTATCTCTGCTGCAAGAGGAAGCTTCTCTCATGATAGCTGAGCAAGCTGCTAATCTAGGAGCACAGCAAATGTCACTGGGAGTCATTCCATTGCTACACACTTTTAGGAGAACAAGAATATTTGGTTTCCTCTAGGTGCCTAGCCTATCTATTCTCCGATTCTTGTCCACTGAGAAGTGTCAGGCAGGGGTTCTATCTCAGAGAGCAGACTTTGATTACAGCCAGAGAGTAGTTGATTTCTACAACTTTTGTACCACTGTCACACCAGGTTATCTATGCAGACATGTCACCATTGTTGATTACAGACATTGTATCTGGGTAGATATTTGCCTGCCTCCTCTGGTAGTGTACAGATGTCTTTCAGTACCATGAACACTACTTTTCAGTACAGTTAAAACCTGTAGATAGGGTCACCTTCTTAGTAACTCTCCTTGAGGGACTAATTGAAGGTAGACTCCGAAAATAAACCTCCTGTTTTTGCATCGATCTGCTTCTTGTTGTCTCACTCTGGGGCATCTCAAAGTAAGTACCACAGACAGACAGTTGGGGTCTTTCATTTGGTAGCTTCATCCGGGATTCAAGGAGACTCCCGAGTGACCTCCAACTAAACTAATCAGAGGGGAAAAAGACTGAGTGCATCAACAGGCATAAACTTATGTTTGTCAGTGTTTGTCTCTCTGTCCTTTGCTTTCACTTTTGGCTTCCGAGGACTGTGCTGGCTGGAAAGCCTCTGGTATGCCGCAGTCAATTGCAGTGGTCAGATGTGACTTAACACCATGACCATGGGGCATCTAAAAGACATTTCAGGCCCTCAGGATGGAGTCAAGAGGACTTCACACTATTTGGAAAAGGCAAGGCAGTTTCAGTAGGTGCCAAGTCTTGCTATAACCTGGTTTCTGGACCTGTGGAATGGGTGAACTGTCTATAACTGCACGTGTGGAAGGGGCAAACTGTGTTGATGTCTTTCTCTGTGTTCTTGGACTGTCTGCACCCATGGTAGGGGCAAACTGTCTGTGTGTTGATTGTCTTTCTCTGTTGGTGTTAGTTATCTCATTCTGTGTTCTTGGACTTTGACTGACAACATTTTTGGACATTGGACAGACTGAATCTACCCCATTAAACATCCTAGTTAACCACTTGAGGAGAAAACTTGCCAGTAGTTGCCCCCCAGAAGGGAAAGTTAGATACTCTCTGCTTCTAATGGCCCACCTTAAGAGTAAGTTGGTCACCTGTAGAGACCTTTGAATTGAAGGTGATCAAAGCAGTAGAAGAAAACGTCTTTGAACCAGGATGCCCCAAGTAGCCAGATGAAGTGCCCTATATAGATACCTAGAAGAATCTAGTGGAGGACAGATTTATGGATAAAAGCTTTTCTTTCCCCAAGACCCACCTCACAGGTTCTGGCTGTCAGGAGAAAGTAAACACAGGAGGAGGAATCCAGACCTGAGAAGAAGGTGATCCTCTAAGAACCTTCAACAGCAGACCTGTTGCTCCAAGATCCTCCTCCTCCATATCCCCCTACCCTTATCCCCATGGCCTCGACAGTGCCAGCACTGGCTCTGGGATCCTCAGCCCGTATGGGACCAGGGCCATTTTACCCCCTTTACCAGAGGGAGGAGTGGGAGAAGAACCCCAAATTCTGGTCCCAACATGGGGACCCGAAGTCTGAGAGCCACCTCCCTTGGCACCATGGTGGTTCTGCTGCTGAGGTCATATGGACCTCTAGAAAAGGGCAATCAAGCTATGCAATATAGGCCCTTCTCTTTGGCTGGATTTTACAACTGGAAGGCCCAATGCCGCCCCCCTCTTTCAGATAACCCCAAAGAGATGATTCATCTCTTTAAGACTGCTTTATTTACTCATCAGTCCACCTGGGATGATATCCAACAACTAATGAGAGTGTTCTTCATGACCAAATAGCAAGAAAGGATAATGTAGGAAGCCAGAAAGAATGTCCCCTCAGACACAGGGGTACATCAATCAACCAGGCTGTCCTCGACATCAGCATTCCCCTGACTAGACCTGATTGGGACTATAATATAGCAGAAGGTAAGAGGCACCTGAAGGTATACCACCAGACTCTATTATCAGATCTCAAGAGGGCTGCATGATGACCCACAAATTTGAACAAGGTATGTGAGGTTAGACAGGGATCAGATGAGTTGCCTGCTACTGTTCTAGAGTGATTCATGGAGACAGTATGCACCCTACGTATACACCATCAGTATACACCCTGTGATCACAGCAGCAAGGATCACAAAGCTACTGTGACTATGACTTTTATAGAACAGACTAGTAGAGATATCAGGTAAACACTTAAGAGTCTAGAGGGACTACAGGATAAGTAATTGAATTGTAAAATGATCTGGCTTTTATTTCTAAGGTAAGTCAGGGATTGGCAGAGATATTGGGAACTCATTGGAAGCTCCATTGTGCAAACTGTCTCCAGAGCTCAGAGCAGGCAGAGAGAATGAACAGAACCCTAAAATAGACCTTAATTAAATTGACCTTGGAAACTGGCACTGATGGGGTGGTGCTTCTTTCCCTGGATCTGTTCCAAGCCCAGAACACCCCCTACCATTTTTTACCTGACCACTTTTGGATCCTGCTTGGTACCACAACTCCCTTGGTGTCCACTGGGCCCTCCCTTGAGGTATTCCAACTCACTGATAGGAACCTCTTCTTGGGGCTCCAAGCCCTTCAGTCAATACAACATGAAATTTGGCCCAAACTGTCTGCCTTAAATGCTCCAGGGATGCCGGAGATCCCTCATCGATTCCAGACTGGTGACTGGGTCTACATAAGGAGACATCAGGCACAATTGCTGGAACCTTAGTGGAAGAGACACTTCCTGGTACTGCTAACCACTCCCACAGACCTCAAGGTGGATGGTATTGTGGCCTGGATGAATGATTCCTATATGAAACCTGGAGACGCCCTTCACCACAGGGATCTCCACTGGATGGTACAATTCATTCAGCTCAAGTTTGATCGTGACCACCTGGTGGTACCTTTGGATTCTGGTTCCTTCCACCATTCATTCTATGTGCCTGTCTGCCAAACCTGTTATAGTATTCACTGTCTCCCTTACTTCTGTTGTGGTTGGGGGTGTTCAAGGCAGCCACCTAGAACTCTGCTTTGGTCCTATAAGGGAAATATTATGACAGTGTGAGGGCAGTCACTGATGTAGATATAAAGAGAATAGAAACTTCCATCAGTCACATTCAGGAATCATTGACTTCACTATTCGAAGTAGTACTATACAATAGGAGGGGATTTGACTTAACTTTTCCTCAAGCAAGGATGGTTATGTGCTGTCTTAGCTGAGGAGTGTTGCTTTTATATAGACCATTCTGGGGTTAAAGATTCAATGGCCAAGGTGAGATAAGAGCTAGCCAAGCAGAAGAGAGAAAGAGAATAGAGTCAGGGCTGGTTCAAGTCTTAGTTTAACTCCTCCCCTTGCTTAGCCACCCTCATATCCACTTTGTTAGGAACCCTAATTGTTCTCCTACTATTGTTGACCTTTGGACCCTGCATATTGAACAAGCTTATAGCCTTCATAAAAGAAATAATAGGAGCAGTGTATCTGATAGTCCTGCGTAAACAATATGAGACCCTGAGGACAGGACCTGAAGAATATGTTAGTTACCCAAGAACACTGAGCATACCTCCAGAATTGGAGCCTATACAAGAAAAGGGTGGAATGAGAAACCCTAAGGGGTTTTCCATTCCCACATCCTCCTTACAGCTTCCACACCAGGGCAAAGGCTATGCCAAGTTCCATTCTCCACCCACAGGAACATTCTTGAGTAAAACATTCTCAGAATGTACTGACTGATAGTTACCTAGCCCTCTGGAAAGTTCCAAGTAAAGTTCAAATGCTTGACATGCTTGCTAGCCAATAGATTTAAAGGTCAATATGCTTAACCAATCAGGTTGAAATGTAACTTTGCTGATGCAACATGTGCTGCCTAAAAAGTATAAAAATTGTTTGTAAAAGCTTTTGGGGTCACCTTCTTAGTAACTAAACTTGAGGGACTAATTGCATGTCAACACTGATGAACCTGAAAATAAACCTCTTCCATTTAAATCAATAAAAAGAAAATAATAAGAGAAAAAACACTAGAAAAGCACCAGCTCAACTACTTCACATTCAGTGAGTTAAGTAGGTATTTTCATCAGCTATAACGCTGAATTTTGTGGACAGTAATCAATAGCTTTAACAATAATTAAGATATTGGGAGTTTCAATGCTGCCCCTGTGGACAACAATCTAATATGATGTAGTCCATTCCCAGCACTGATGGATTCACTCATTATAGAGGGATGTCTTTGTTTGTTTGTTTATCTTTTGTTTTCTTTATTATTAAATATATTCTTAATTTACATATCAAATGTTTTCCCCTTTCCTGGTCCCCCCCTCCGAAAAACCCTAACCCCTCCCCCTGCCCCTACTCAACTATTGACCCATTCCCAATTCCCTATCTGGCATTCCCCTATACTGGGGCACCTAGCCTTCTCAGGACCAAGGGCCTCTCCTTCCTTTGATGTCCAACAAAGACATCCTCTGCTGAATATGCATCTGGACCCATGGGTCCCTCCATGTGTACTCTTTGGTTGGTAGTTTAGTACCTGGGAGATCTGGGGGTAGTAGGTGGTTCATATTGTTATTCCTCCTATGGTGCTACAAACCCCTTCAGCTCCTTGGGTCCTTTCTATAGCTCCTTCATGGAGGACCCTGTGCTCAGTTCAGTGGTTGGCTAAGAGTGTCCCCATCTGTATTTGTCATACACCGACAGAGTCTCCCAGGTGACAGCTACATTAGACTCCTGTCACATAGCACTTGTTAGCATTCAAAATAGTGTATGGGTTTGGTAACTGTATATGGGATGGATCCCCAGGTAGGGGAGTCTCTGGATGTTTTTTCCATCAGTCTCTACTCCATACTTTGTCTCTGTACCTCCTCATGCAGGTATTTTGTTCCCCCTTCCAAGAAGGATCAGAGTATCCATAATTTGGTCTTCCTTGTTGAGCTTCATTTGGTCTGAATTGTATCTTGGGTATTCCAAGCTTCTGGGCTAATATCCACTTATAAGTGAGTGTATACCATGTATGTTCTTTTGGGATTGGGTTACCTCACTCATGATGACACTTTCTAGTTCCATCCATTTGCCTAAGAATTTCATGAATTCATTGTTTTTAGTAGCTGAGTAGTATTCCATTGTGTAAATGTACCACATTTTCTGTATCCATCTCTCTTTTGAGGGACATCTGGATATTATAAATAATATATTTATATTATTATAAATAATTCCAGCTTCTGGCTATTATAAATAAGGCTGCTATGAACATAGTGGAGCATGTGTCCTTATTATATGCTGTAGAATCCTCTGGGTATATGCACAGGAGTGGTATAGTAGGGTTCTCTGGTAGTATTATGCCCAATTTTCTGAGGAACCACCAAACTGATGTCCAAAGTTGTTGTACCAGCTTGTAATCCCACCAGCAATGGAGGAGTGCTCTTCTTTCTCCATATCCTAGCCAGCACATGCTGTCACCTGTGTTTTTTATCTTAGCCAGTCTGACTGGTGTGAGGTGAAATCTCAGGGTTTTTTGCATTTGAATTTCCCTGACAATTTGGTTTTTATATCTAAAACCATCCAGTATAAAAAAAGATACCCTTTTCAACAAATGGTGCTGGTTCAACCAGCAGTTAGCATGCAAAAGAATGCAAATCGATCCATTCTTATCTCTTCGTATAAAGCTCAAGTCCAAGTGGATCAAGGATCTCCACATAAAACCAGATTCACCGAAACTAATAGAGAAGAAAATGTGGAAGAGCCCAAGCACATGGGCACAAGGGAAATTTTCCTGAACAGAACACCAATAGCTTATACTCTAAGATTGACAAATGGGAACTATAAAATTACAAAGTTTCTGTAAGGCAAAAGACACAGTAAATAGGACAAAACAGCAACCAACAAATTATGAAAGAATTTTACAATCCCTACATCTGACAGAAGACCAATATGCAAATATATACAAAGAACTCAAGAAGTCAGGCTCCGGAGAACCAAATAACCCTATTAAATGGGGTACAGAGCTAAACAAAGAATTTTTAACTGGATAAAGTGGCCATAGGTGTGTGGGTCCATTTCTGGATCTTCAGCTCTATTCCATTGATCTACCTGCCTGTCATGGTACCAATACCATGTAACTTTTATCACTATTGCTCTATAGTACTGCTTGAGGTCTGGGATACTGATTCCCCCAGTTCTTTTATTGTTGAGAATAGTTTTAGCTATCCTTGGTTTTTTGTTATTGATGAATTTGATAATTGTTCTTTCTAACTCTATGAAGAATTGAGTTGGAGTTTTGAAAGGGATTGCATTGAAGCTATATATTGCTTTTGGAAAGATGGCCATTTTTACTATATTAATCCTGCCAGTCCATGAGGACGGGAGGTATTTCCATCTTCTGAAATCTTCATCAGTTTCTTTCTTCAGAGACTTGAAGTTCTTGTCATATAGATCTTTCACTTGTTTGGTTAGAGTCAAACCAAAATACTTCATATTGTTTGTGACTATTGTGAAGGGTGTCATTTGCATAATTTCTTTCTCAGTCTGTTTTTCCTTTGAGTATAGGAAGGCTACTGATTTGTTTGAGGTAATTTTAGGATTTTTAGATTTGTTTTTTTCCAGACAGGGTTTCTCTGTGTAGCCCTGGCTGTCCTGGAACTCACTCTGTAGACCAGGCTGGCCTCGAACTCAGAAATTTGCCTGCCTCTGCCTCCCAGAGTGCTGGGATTACAGGCGTGCGCCACCACCTGCCTGGCTTGAGGTAATTTTATATCCAGCCACTTTGCTGAAGTTGTTTATCAGCTGTAGGAGTTCTCTGGTTGAGTTTTTGGGGTCACTTATATATACTATCATATCATCTGCAAATAGTGATACTTTGATTTCATCCTTTCAATTTGTATCCCTTTGACCTCCTTTTGTTGTCTAATTGCTCTAGTTAGAACTTCAAGTATTATATTGAATAGATTTGAAGAGAGTGGGCATTCTTGTCAATTCTGATTTTAGTGGGATTGCTTCAAGTTTCTCTCCATCTAGTTTGATATTGACTACTGATTTTCTGTATATTGCTTTTACTATGTTTAGGTATGGGCCTTGAATTCCTGACCTTTCCAAGACTTTTAACATGAAAGGATGCTGAATTTTGTCACATGCTTTTTGGGAATCTAATGAAATGACCATGTGGTTTTTTTTCTTAGATTTTGTTTATGTAGTGGATTACATTGATGGATTTCCATATATTGAACCATCTCTACATCCCTGCAATGAAGCCTACTTGATCATGGTGAATGATTGTTTTGATGTGTTCTTGACTTCAGTTGGCAAGAATTTTATTGAGTATTTTTGCATGGAATTCGTAAGGGAAATTGGTCTGAAGTTCTATTCCTTTGTTGGATCTTGGTCTGGTTTTGGTATCAGCATAATTGTGGTATCATAGAATGAGTTGGGTAGTGTTCGATCTGTTATTATTTTGTGGAATCATTTGAAGAATATTGATGTTAAGTCTTCTTTGAAGGTCTTATAGAATTCTGCACTAAAACCATCTGGTTCTATGCTCTTTTTTTTTGGTTGGGAGAATTTCCATGACTGCTTCTATTTCTTTACGGGTTATGCAAATGTTTAGATGATCTATGATCCTGATTTAACTTTGATATTTGGTATCTATCTAGAAAATTGTCCATTTCATCTAGACATTCCAGATGTGTTGAGTATAGGCTTTTGTAGTAGAATCTGATGATTTTTTGGAGTTTCCTCAGTTTCTGTTGTTATATCTCCCCTTTTATTTCTGATTTTGTTAATTTGGATACTGTTTCTGTGTCCTCTGGTTAGTCTGACTAAAGGTTTATCTCTCTTATTGATTTTCTCAAAGAACCAGCTCCTTGTTTTGTTAATTCTTTGTAGAGTTCTTTTTGTTTCTACTTGGTTGATTTCAACCCTGGGTTTCATGATTTCCTGCTCTCTACTCCTCGTAGGTGTATTAACTTCTTTCTGTTCTAGAGCTTTCAGGTATGCTGTTAAGCTGCTATTTTATGTTCCCTCCACTTTCTTTTTGGAGGCACTAAGAACTATAAGATTTCTTTCCTTATTTCTTCCTTAACCAAGATATCATTGAGTAGAGCACTGTTCAGCTTCCATGTGTTTGTGGGCTTTCTGTTGTTTTTGTTTCTATTGAATACCAGCCTTAATCCATAGTGATCTAATAGGAGGCATGGAATTAATTCGATCTTCTTATATCTGTTGAGGTCTGTTTTGTGACCAATTATATGGCCAATTTTGGACAAGATACCGAGAGCTGCTGAGAAGAAGGTACATTCTTTTGATTTAGGATGAAATGTTCTATAGATATTGGTCCATAACATCAGATAGTTTTACTCTATCTCCATTTAGTTTTTGTTTCCCTGATCCCTGGTCCATTGATGAGAGTTGGGTGCTGAAATCACCCACAATGTGATACCCACTTGTGGTACAAATAATTATATGAGGTACAATGTGTACTTTTAGCTTTAGTAAAGTTTCTTTTATGAATATTTGTGTCCTTGCATTTGGAGCAGAGATGGTCAGAATTGAGAGCTCTTCTTGGTATATTTTTCTTTTGATGAGTATGAAGTGTCCTTCTGAGTCTTTTTGGATGACTTTTGGTTGAAAGTTGATTTTATCCAATATTAGAATGGCTACTCCAGCTTGTTTCCTGGGACCATTAGCTTGGAAAATTGTTTTCCAGACTTTTACTCTGAGGTAATATTTGTCTTTGACACTGCGGTGTGTTTCCTGTGTGCAGCAAAATCCTCGGTTTGTTTATGTATCCAGTCTGTTAGTCTATGTCTTTTCATTGGGGAATTGAGTCCATTGATGTTAAGAGATATTAAGGAAAAGTGATTGTTGCTTCATGTTATTTTTGATGTTATTTTTATGTTTGTGTGGTTATCTTCTTTTGGGTTTGTTGAAAGAAGATTACTTTCTTGCTTTTTCTAGGGTGTAGTTTCCCTCCTTTGTAGGGTAGAACTGTCCACAGTTACATTGAATGGGTTACCTGGAAGGGAAGCTGGGGATGTATGGGAAGGCAGCAAAAAGAGCTAGAGACCAAGATAACACCTGCTATTCAAGGTCTCAAAGGTTAATGAAGAACTCCAAATATATAGGCAGGGGAAAACCCCCAAAGGGTGGAAGCTTCTCAGCAGAACCAGTTTAGTTGCTCCACAAGTGGCTAGTGTTTCTCAGGAAAATGCAGGTCCTTGAAGAAAAATAGGCTTCACCTTGGTCTGAGCATTCCACTCTAGGTGGAAGGGATTATGACTAACATAGGATTTCCTGCTCAAAGGCTGAATTTGTGGAAAGATATCATGTAATTTTGGTTTTATCATGGAATATCTTGGTTTCTCCATCGATGGTGATTGAGAGGTTTGCTGGGTATAATTGTCTGGGATGGCATTTGTGTTCTTTTAGGGTCTGTATGAGATCTGCCCAGGATCTTCTTGCTTTCATTGTCTCTAGTGAGAAGTCTGGTGTAAATCTGATAGATCTGCCTTTACATGTTACTTGACCTTTTTCCCTTATTGCTTTTAATATTCTTTCTTTGTTTAGTGCATTTGGTGTTTAGATTATTATATTATGGGAGGAGTTTCTATTCCGGTCCAATCTATTTGGAGTTCTGTAGGCTTCTTGTATACTCATGGGCATCTATGTCTCCTGATTTCTTTCCTAGGTTTTTCTATATCCACAGTTGTCTCCCTTTGTGATTTCTTTATTGTTTCTACTTCCTCTTTTAGATCCTGGATGGTTTTGTCCAGTACCTCCACTTGTTTGTTTGTGTTTTCCTGTAATTCTTTAAAGGATTTTTGTGTTTCCTCTTTAAGGGCATCTACCTATTGACCCATGTTCTCCTGCATTTCTTTAAGGGAGTTATGTCCTTCTTGAAGTCCTTTATCAGTATCTTGAGGTGTGATTTTAAATCCAAATCTTGCTTTTCTGGTGTGTTGGGGTAACCAGGGCTCACTGATGTAGGAGAACTGGGTTCAGATGATGCCATGTCACCTTGGTTTCTGTTGGTATTGTGCTTGCATTTGCCTTTTACCATCTGGTTATCTCTAGTGTTTGCTGGTCTTGCTGTCTCTGACTGTGGCTTATCTGTACTGGAAACCTGTGTATCAGTACTCCTGGGAGACCCATTCTCTCTGTGCATGCAAGTATTTAGGCACTCCTGGGAGACCAGCTCTCTTGTGGCCTATTTGTGTATGTAGTTCTATGATGCAGGATCAGCTGTGGGGGCAGACAGAAATTGGAAGACTACTGCCCCAGGCTGTTCCTGGGTTATTGTGTCCTCAGGGTTCTGGACAGGTTCCTCTGAGCAGCAGGGGTAGTCTTACCTATGCTCTCATGCCTCACCACACTCCTGGGAGGTTAGCTACCTCCCTGTGCCACCTGGATATGGCACTCTGTGGCAGAGGATAATCCCTGACTGGAGTGGAGAGAGATGTCTTTTGGGGGCTTTATCTCCCCTATTATTGAGTACTCCAATTTAGGTTTATTTTATGTCATATGTTATATTTTTAAAAGATTCTACTGTATTAAGTTTCCATATTATCTCTCAAATGGCACTTAATTTGAGCTCTCCCTCCTAATATTCCTCTCTTTGCCCTCACCCTACAGGTTTGATAGTCCCTTTTCCACCATCCCCATTTAACCATAACTATTTATTGTATTTTGCCTTCCCCAAAAGTTCCTTCCCTTCATACTTGTTCCTTATCTATTCATTACCTCTGTAATTATAAGGATAGTAATTTGTTTATCCAAGTCTTACCACCTAACATATAAATGAATGCATACCATATTTGACTTTTGGGGTCTAGGTGACGTCCCTCAAGATAATTTCCTTTAACTCTATCCATTTACCTGAAAACTTTTTTGTGTTGTTTCTTTACGTTGCATGGGAGTAGATCTGGAAGTATTTGAAGAGAAGGAGATGAGGGAAATATGATCAAAATGCATTGCATGAAATTCACAAAAAAGCAATAAAATTTTTATGAAGTGTTAAATCCAAATTGCATGCATGACATAGTATAACAAATTAAGATTATATGCCCACAAAATTGTTAAACTTTAAGAGTTTTGTCTGTTACAATTTTGTACGCAAACCTCATGCTGCTTGGATTTAATTAAATGTTTTTCTACACATTGATTTCTCTCGCAAAAGTCTGAGAATTACAAGATGTCACACTGAGTTAGAGCCAGTTAAGATAAAGGGACTTTGAAACAAACATAAACTGTGAACTCTGTTTGCAATCAGATGCAAGCAGAAGAGAAAATAAAGGAGACAGCCAAATGAACTTTACATCTTAACCCTCTTGTCTTAGTTAAGGTTTCCATTGCTATAAAGAGACGCCATGACCACGGCAACTTTATAAAACACAACATTTAATTGGGGCTAGCTTGCAGGTACAGCAGTTCAGTACATTATCACACAAGGCAGCAATCAGACAGGCATGGCACAGACGGAGCTGAGGATTTTGTATCTTGATCTGACTGCATCCAGGAGAAAATTGACACATCTGCACTGGATGGAGCTTAAATACCCACCTCCAAAGCAACACACTTCCTCCAACAAAGCCACACTTCCTAAGAGTACCATTCCCTTTGGACCAAGCATATTCAAACTACCACATTGCACTCCCTGGCCTCCATAGGCTTGTTCAAACACATGAGTCTATGTGGGCCATACCTGGGCACAGCATAATGCAAAATACATTTAGTTCAATGTCAAAAATCCCACAGTTTATAACACTCTCTACAAGGTTAAAATCCAAAGTTCGCACTCTTCTAAGATTCATGCAATCTCTAGATTGTAATTCTTTAACAAATCAAAATCAAAAAGCTGATCATATACCTCCAACATTATTCAGGATGTACATTGCCATTACAAAATGTCATAGGAAATATCAGACCCAAGCAGGAAAGATTGACACAAAACATGAGGTTTATTGTTCCACGTATGGTATGTAGCGTTGATCATCCTCACAAGGTGAGTCAACCCCAAACAAAGAAAGCATACATCTTTTATACCCTATTTGCAAGAGGGGGTGGATTACCATGAGTAATATATTCTTAAATGTACAGGTCAGGAGTGAACCTTGGAAGCAAGATTGTTGACAGTTTGTGGTTTTCCCTAGGACCCAGTAGTGGGAGGGGCAAGAAAGTGATTCAGGGAACTGTTACTTTTATTTTGTCTTGTCTTGGTCAGAAAGGTCAGAACAGCTTGGTCACTTTTTTTTTTAAAAACTTTTTTTATGTTCTCAGAAAACTCCACTCTCTAGCCACTGAAGGTCAGGAGCTTGTCAACACTTCAGCCAGGCTGATCTCTGTATTTCTTAAAAGGAAAGCTACAGATTAAGCTTTCAGCAGCTCGCCACAGAGAGGCACTGTCAGTGGGAAGGAACCTTCCCTTCCACACTTTCCTCAGCAAGTATCCCACAGCTCTAGTATCTTTAACATCTTGAGGTATATAAGACAACTTTAGCTTTACAACTTCTTGTTCTAATGTCTAAGAGCCACACGTGATCTTCTGCACTCCTACAAAGGGCTTGGTTCACTTCTTCAGCTCTGACCTCTAGCACTTTAGGCTCGGATTGACTCCACTCTACTGCTGCTGCTTTTTTGGGGTAGTCATCCCATGGTCATCTTCAACACCCTGGAATCTTCTGATGAAACTAGGCTTCAACAAAACCTATCCTAGGCTTCCTTCATGGTTCCAAGACTCAACTCAAGGGTTTTTGCATGAACCTTTCAGTCCTAGCCATAAAATGCAACTGAGGCTGCACCACCACCAGTGGCCTTCTCTGGCCTCACACAGTGCCAAGCCTCAGCTGCTCTCCATAATATTTTATAACTGCAAAAACCAATATTACCTGGGTGATTCTTAATCATTACCAAGTCCAGATGCAGCACAAGGTACAACCTTGTCTATCTCTGGAACACAACTTCTTTGTTCTCTCAGAAAACACTTCCCTGAAGATGTCATCTCAGTTATGCTGGTCTCTTTTAATCACCATTAATTTCTCAGTTTTAGCTAACCAGTATCAACTGTCCCAGTAGTCTTTTCTATTCTTGACTCTAAAGCCAGAGCCACACAGCCAAACATATAAGTTCTGCTTCTTGTGAGGCTGGAACATGGCCCCCTTGTTCTATTATGTTATTACCACCTTTCTAATTTCTTTTTTTTTAATTTATTGATATATTTATTTACATTTCAAATGATTTCCACTTTTCTGGACCCCCACTCCCCGAAAGTCCCATCAGTCCCCTTCCCTCACCTTGTTTTCCCACCCAACCCTTCAATGCCTAAGCTTGGCTCTCCTAAAACGTTCTCTTCAGAGTGAGCTCAGAGGTCTTCATGGTTCTGTCTCCTACATGCTTGGATTAAAGATGTGTACCAGCTCACTTGAACTTAAACTTTTCTTTGCCCAGAACCTGCTCTGTTTTAGGCTGTCCTTGAACTCAGAGATCTGCTTGCCTTTGGTTCCTGGCATTAAAGACTTGCACTATCATGCCTGGACCTAAACTTAGCTGGGTGGAATATTGCCCCAAGGTCAATACTCCCTGAATTCAATTTAATATTCTTGAACAAAGGATTCAGCTCCATTTCACTTCCTAGTGCCCCTTTAATACTGGAACCATATATTTTTTTATTTTACCCTTCTAAGCTTGCTATGTTTGTTCAAAATGTTCTTCATGAGAACAAAGTGCTGTGATTTTTCTGAGACTTCTTTTGCTAATTGAATTAACATAAATTTCTTTATGTTCTGTCCCATAGCAAATACCAAAAAGAACTCAGCATCTGCAGACCAGTCCTCTTGGCAGACTAACCCCAGGCACCAACCAGCAACAGATATCCAGTCCTGGAGGCAGACTGAGGGCACACACAAACTAGCAGCTGCTGTCAATTTCGCTCTCTAACAAGGCTGAGGTGAGGGGGGAGAGAATATTCAAATAGCATCATCAGATTAGGGGCTTACACTACGAAGCTGATGAAACTAGATTAGGCCAAGAGGGAGAGTAAGCAAAAGTAACCTCAAATCAGGCTCTTGAAATACCCAGTAGAAATGACTAGGGATGCCCTGCTGAATCAGTCCTGCTGGAGCTACAGAGGTTCATGGTGTTTGGACTCAAATACCCACATAGGCTCATATGATAAAACCCATGGTCCCTATTGGTGGAAATGCTGAAGAAGCTTTAGGAGGTATGGCCTTGTTGGAGGAGGCATGTAACTAGAAGTGAACTTTGAGACTTCCAAACAATTCTGCTGCTCACTGTCCTCTCTGTGTCCTGATCAAAAAGGGAGCTTTCAACTGTGCCTGCCTTCAGTATCTCCAACACTTGGAGACAAAACATAAGTCCAATTAAAGGCTTTCTTTTATAAATTTCTATGGCTGTGGTGGTTTGTATTAGCAATACAAAGTAGAGAACACACTGCTCAACAGGGAGTTTTCCACTTATTTATGTGAGCTGCCTGTTGGTTATTCCCACAGTTGATAGATTTCTAACAAGAGAGAAGCAATAGTAACTTCTCTTAGCAATGGTAGTTCAAGCGATTCTCAAGGACAAAATGTTTTGAATAGCTTTATCTCTTTTCTGTCTTATCAACATATCACAAGGATAAAGGATGGAGAGTCTTTCTGAGGATAGGGTCTTAAAGGACATTTGATATAAACATGCTTGAATCTTAAATCAAAGGACTAGTCTAAATCTCGGATTTGGCTATCAACATGTATAAACAGTGCATGTCAATTTACTACTAGAAGCAGTAATAAGATATATCTTCTGCTAACACATTCTTTTCTAGTCATTACTCACTATATGAGTCTGCTCACTTCAACACTTCCATGTCAATTCTATAGATAAGAGCACTGCACAAATATATATGCTGAGTGTCATTTACCATATTTTGGTATGTGGGACATATCATACATTGCATCTATATCCACAGCGTCTCAGCAGGCAGGCAGCTCTGGGTGAGAGAACAAAAAAGTAAGGTACAGCATAAACAGATAGTATCAAAGAGCTGGCACAGGAGGGAAGGAGGAACAAGAGGTAGAATGCTTTGAATATAAGCATAGATGTGAATTTAAAGTATTACATAACATCAGCAAATTGTATATTCATGATGAGAAACAAGAAGCAAAAGTCTGCTGGGATTCAATTGTAGAAAAATTAGTCCATATGCTATAGATGAAAATAGGGGAGGGGGAAGAAGGGAGGCAGTAAGAGAGAGAAACATTCATCACCATCACTTGAAACCAGGCCATCTATATCAGATCTCCTCCAGGACTAGCTCTTTCTGCAGCTCAACTTACTCTCTTTAAAAAGACTTCCTCAACTACTTACTTTTGCTCCTGCCTACAGTTCCCAGAGAATCTCTAGCCTGTTGGAAAGAGTTAAATACCGGTTCAGGATGCCTGTCACCATAGAAAACATGGGCTCAAGAGTCAAAGAAAATGGAAAATGCAAAAATCTTGTAATCCAAAACATCCAGAAAATCCAGGACGCAGTGAGAAGACCAAACCTGAGGATTATAGGTATAGAAGAAAGCGAGGATTTACATCTTAAAGGCCCAGTAAATATCTTCAACAAAATTATAGATGAAAACTTCCCTAACCTAAAAAAAGAGATGCCCATGAGCATACAAGAAGCCTATAGAACTCCAAACAAATTGGACTAGAGCAGAAATTCCTCCTGTCACATAATAATCAAAACACCAAATGCACTAAACAAAGAAAGAATATTAAAAGTAGTAAGAGAAAAAGGTCAAGTAACATATAAAGGCAGACCTATCAGAATTACACCAAGACTTCTCACCAGAGACTATGAAAGCCAGAAGATCTTGGGCAGATGTCATACAGACCCCAAGAAAACATAAATGTCAGCCCAGACTACTATACCCAGCAAAACTTTCAATTACCATAGATGGAGAAAACAAGACATTCCATGACAAAAGCAAATTTACACAATATCTTTCCACAAATCCAGCTCTGCAAAGGATAACTGGTGGAAAATACCATCACAAGGCAGGAAACCACACTGTAGAAAAATCAATAAGGTAATCTTTCTACAAACCCAATAGAAGATAGCTACACAACCAGACTTTCACCTTTAAGAAGATAACAGTAAGCAACAATCACTTTTCCTTAATATCTCTTAATATCAATGGTCTCAATTCCCCTATAAAAGGACATAGACTAACAGACTGGATACATAAACAGGACCCAACGTTTTGCTGCTTACAAGAAACCCACCTCAGTGACAGGGACAGTCACTATTGAAGAGTCAAAAGTTGGAAAACAACAAGAAACAAGCTGGAGTGGCCATTCTTATGTCGGATAAAATTGACATTCAACCAAAAGTTGTCAAAAAAGATAAAGAGGGACACTTCATACTTGTTAAAGGAAAAGTCTACCAAGATGAACTCTCAATTCTGAACATCTATGTTCCAAATGCAAGGGCACCCACATTCATATTTTTTCTATATTCTTTGTTCACATTCCAAATACTTTCCCCTTTCCTGGTTCCCCCCTCCCCATAAGTCCCATAAGCTCTCTTCCCTCCGCCCATTCCCCAATCACCCCCTCCCATTTCTCTGTGCTGGTACTCCCTTACAATGCTGGATCAAGTCTTTCCAGGACCAGGGACCTATCCTTCCTTCTTCCTGGGACTCATTTAATATGTTAATTGTGTCTTAAGTATTCAGAGCCTCTGGGATAATTAATATCCACTTATCAGTGACTGCATTCCATGTGTATTCTTTTGTGATTGGGTTACCTCACTTAGGATGATATTTTCCAGTTCCAACCATTTGCCTAAAGATTTCATGAATTCATTGTTTGTAATTGCAGAATAGTATTCCATTGTGTAAATATACCACATTTTCTGTATCCATTCCTCCACTGAAGGACATCTGGCTTCTTTCCAGATTCTGACTATTATAAATAAGGCTGCTGCTATGAACATAGTGGAGCATGTGTCCTTATTGCATGTGGGGAAATCCTCTGGGTATATGCCCAGGAGTGATATAACAGGGTCCTCCGGAAGTGTCATACTGAGAAACAGTTAGACTGATTTCCAGAGTGGTTGTAGCAGGTTGCAATACCACCAGCAGTGGAGGAATGTTCCTCTTTCTCCACATCCTTGCCAATACCTGCTGTCTCCTGAGGTTTAAATCTTAGCCATTCTGACTGATGTGAGGTGAAATCTAAGGATTGTTTTGATTTGCATTTCCCTAATGATTAATGATGTTGAACATTTCTTAAGGTGCTTCTCAGCCATTTGAAATTCTTCAGGTGAAAATTCTTTGTTTAGCTCTGTACCCCATTTTTAATAGGGCTATTTGGCTCTCTGGAGTCTACCTTCTTGAGTTCTTTATATAAATAGGATATTAGCCCTCTGTCGGATATAGAGTTGGTGAAGATCTTTTCCCAATTTGTTGGCTGCCATTTTGTCCTTCTGAGAGTGTCCTTTACCTTACAGAAACTTTGTAATTTTATGAGGTCCCATTTGTCAATTCTTGATCTTAGAGCATAAGCTATTGGTGTTCTGTTCAGGAACATTCCCCTGTGCCCATGTACTCAAGGGTCTTCCCCAGTTTCTTTCCTACTAGTTTCAGTGTGTCTGGTTTCATGTGGAGGTCCTTGATCCACTTGGACTTCAGCTTAGTACAAGTAGATAAGAATGGATCAATTTGTGTTCTTCTGCATGCTGACATCTAGTTGAACCAGCACCATTTGTTGAAAAAGCTTTCTTTTTTCCACTGGATTGTTTTAGCTCCTTTGTCGAAGATCAAGTGACTATAGGTGTGTGGGTTCATTTCTGGGTCTTCAATACTATTCCATTGATCTACCTGCCAGTCACTGTACCAATACCATGCAGTCTTTAACACTACTGCTCTGTAGTACTGCTTGAGATCCAAGATACTGATTCCCCCAGAAGTTCTTTTACTGTAGAGAATACTATTAGCTATCCTGAGTTTTTTTGTTATTCCACATGAATTTGAGAATTGCTCTTTCTAACTCTATGAAGAATTGAGTGGGGATTTTGATGGGGATTGCATTGAATCTGTAGATTGCTTTTGGCATGGTGGCCATTTTTACTATATTAATCCTGCCAATCCACGAGCATGGAACATTTTTCCATTTTCTGAGGTCTTCTTCAAATTCCTTCTTCAGAGACCTGAAGTTATTGTCATACAGATCTTTCACTTATTTGGTTAGAGTCACACCAAGATACTTTATATTGTTTGTGAATATTATGAAAGGTGTCATTTCTCTAATTTCTTTCTCAGCCTGCTTATCCTTTGAGTATAGGAAGGCTACTGATTTGTTTGAGTTGACTTTATAACCAGCCACTTTGCTGAAGTTGTTTATCAGCTATAGGAGTTTTCTGGTAGAGTTTTTTGGGTATACTATCAAATCATCTGTAAACAGTGATAGTTTGACTTCTTCCTTTCCAATTTGTATACCTTTGACCACCTTATGTTGTCTAATTGCTCTAGCTAGAACTTCAAGTACTATATTTAAAAGGTATGGAGAGAGAGGCAGCCTTGTCTAGTCCCTGATTTTAGTGGGATTGCTTCAAGTTTCTCTCCATTTAGTTTGATGTTGGCTACCGGTTTGCTGTATATTGCTTCTACTATATTTAGGTATGGGCCTTGAATTCCTGTTCTTTCCAAAACTTTTAGCATGAATTTTAGCTGAATTTTGTCAAAAACTTTTTCAGCATCTAATGAAATGACCTTGTGGTCTTTTTTCTTTTAGTTTGTTTATGTAGTGGATTGCATTGATGGATTTCCATATATTGAACCATCCCTGCATCCCTGGGATGAAGCCAACTTGATCATGGTGAGTGATCGTTTTGATGTGTTCTTGGATTCGGTTGGCAAGAATTTTATTGAGTATTTTTGCTTCAATATGCATTAGGGAAATTGGTCTGAAGTGCTCTTTCTTTGTTGGATCTTTGTGTGGTTTTCGTATCAGCATAATTGTGACTTCATAGGATGAGTTGGGTAGTATTCCTTCTGTTTCTATTTTGTGGAATAGTTTCAAGAGTATTGGTGTTGGGTCTTCTTTGAAGGTCTGATAGAATTCTGCACAAAAATCATCTGGTCCTGCGATTTCTTTGGTTGGAAGACTTTCAATGACCACTTCTATTTCTTTAGAGGTTATGGAACTTTTTAGATTATCTATTTGATCCTAATTTAATTTTGGTATTTGCTATCTGTCTAGGAAATTGTCCATTTCCTCCAGATTCTCTAGTTGTATTTAATATAGCTTTTTGTAGTCAGATCTGATTTTTTTTTATTTCCTCAGTTTCTGTTGTTATATCTGCCTTTTCAATTCTAATTTTGCTAATTTGGATACTGTCTCTGTGCCCTCTGATTAGTCTGGCAAAGGGTTTATCTTCTTGATTTTCTCAAAGAACCAGCTCCTGGTGTTGTTGATTCTTTGTATATGGTTCTCTTTGTTTCTACCTGAATGATTTTTGCCCTGAGTTTGATGAGTCTTCTATTCTTCTTGGGTGAATTAGCTTCTTTTTGTTCCAGGGCTTTAAGATGTGCCATTAAGTTGCTAGTGTATGCTCTCCAGTTTCTTTTTGGAGGCACTCAGGGCTATGAATTTTCCTCTTAGCACTGCTTTCATTGTGTCCCATATATTTGGGTATGTTGTGCCTTCATTTTCATTAAATTCTAGAAAGTCTTTGTTTTCCTCCTTGACCAAGGTATCATTGAGTAGAGTATTGTTCAGCTTCCATGTGTTGTTTTTGTTGCTATTGAAGACCACTCTTACTCCATCATGATCAGATAGGAGGCATGGGATTAGTTTGATCTTCTAATATCTGTTGAGGTCTGTCTTGTGAAATTATATTGTCAGTTTTGGAGAAGGTACCATGAGGTGCTGAGAAAAAGGTATATTCTTTTGCTTTAGGATGAAATATTATATATATATATATATACATACATATATACATATATATATACATATATATATATATATACATACATATATACATATATATACATATATGTTAAATGCAACTGGTCCAAAGTTACAATAAGTTTCACTGTGTCCCTGTTCAGTTTCAGTATTCTTGATCAGTCCATTGAGGAGAGGAGAGTATTGAAGTCACCCACAATTATTGTGTTAAGTGCAATGTGTGCTTTGAGCTTTAGTAAAGTTTCTTTTATGAATTAGGGTACCCTTGCATTTGGAGCATAGATGTTCAGAACAGAGAGTTCTTGGTGGATTTTTTTTCTTTGACCAGCATGAAGTGTCCTTCCATGTCCCTTTTGATGACTGTAAGTTGAAAGTCAATTTTATCTGATATTAGAATGGCTACTCTGTCTTGTTTCCTGAGACCATTTGCTTATAAAATTGTTTTCCAGCCTTTTACTCTGAGGTAGTGTTTGTCTTTAACACTAAGGTGTGTGTCCTGTATGCAGCAAAATGTAGGGTCCTGTTTATATATCCAGTCTGTTAGTCTATGTCTTCTTATTGGGGAATTGAGTCCACTGATATTAAGTGATATTAAGGAATAGTAATTATTACTTCTTGTTATGTTTGATGTTATTTTTATGTTTGAGTGGTTATCTTCTTTTGGGTTTGATGGAAGAAGGTTACTATCTTGCTTTTTCCAGGGTGTAGTTTCCCTCCTTTTATTGGCATTTTCCACCTATTATCCTTTGTAGGGCTAGGTTTGTGGAAAGATATTGTGTAAATTTGGTTTTGACATGGAATATCTTGGTTTCTCCATTTATGGTAAGTGAAAGATTTGCTGGATATACCAGTCTGAGTAGGCATTTTTGTTCCCTTATGGTCTGTATGACAACTGCCCAGGCTCTTCTGGCTTTCATAGTCTCAGGTGAGAAGTCTAGTGTAATTCTGACAGGTCTACCTTTATATGTTACTTGACCTTTTCCCTTACTGCTTTTAATATTCTTTCTTTGTTTAGTATATTTGTTGTTTTAATTATTATGTGACAGGAGAAATTTTTTCTAGTCAAATCTATTTGGAGTTCTGGAGGCTTCTTGTATGTTCATGGGCATCTCTTTAAGTTAGGAAAGTTTTCTTCTATAATCTTGTGGAAGACTTTTATTGGCCCTTCAAGTTGGAAATCTTCACTCTCTTCTCTACCTGTAATCTTTAGTTTTGGTCTTCTCATTTTGTCCTGGATTTCCTTGATGATTTGGGTCAGGAGCTTTTTGCATTTTTTATTTTCTTTGACTGTTGTATCAATGCTTTCTATGATATCTTCTGCATCTGAGATTCTCTCTTCTATATCTTGTATTCTGTTGTTGATGCTTGGATCCATGACTCCTGACTTCTTTCCTAGATTTTCTATGTCCATAGTTGTTTCCCTTTGTGATTTCATTATTATTTCTACCTCCATCTTTATATCCTGGATGGTTTTGTTCAATTCCTTCACCTGTTTTGTTGTGTTTTCCCTTAGTTCTTCAAGGGCTTCTCCCTGTTTACTTGTATTCTCCTGGATTTCTTAAAGGGAGTTATGTCCTTATTGAAGCCCTCCATGAAGCCCTCCATCAGCATCATGACCTGTGATTTTAAATCCAAATCTTGCTTTCCTAGTATGTTGGGGTATCCAGGATTTGCTGTTGTTGGAGAATTGGGTTGGGATGTTGCCATATTGCCTTGATTTCTGTTAGCAACTTTCCTACATTTGCCTTTTGCCATCTGGTTATCTTTGGTGTTAGTTGGTCCTGCTGTCACTGGCTGGTGTTTGCCCCCTCCTGCATGTCTGGCAGCCTATCTGAGCAAACGTGGGTGACCTGCTTTCCCCTGGCACAGATCGCTTTGGTGCTGCCGAGTTCCTGGGTTTGGGTATTGTCCTGGCAGGGTGTGTCCCAAGTGATCCCCCCACTCTGGTGATCCCTGCCTACCAGTCTGCTACACAGTCACAGGCACAAAGTTGGCAGTGTCTTACCTCTGACTGGGTGACTCCCTCCAACCACCTCCCTGCAGCGTACTCTGGCAGGGTAGGTGCCCAGCTGGCTGGCCCTGGTGCCACAGAGCTCCTGGGTGCAGGCAGAGTCCCAGCGGGGCATGTCCCACATGATCCTCTACTCTGGTGATCCCTGCCTACCAGTTTGCTACACAGCTAGAAACAAAGATTGACAATGTCTTTTTGAAAGACTTTTGGTCTCCATGTCGAATACGTTTCAACAATGTTGGGCAGTCTATCTCTATGGCTTTGCTACTTGTAGTATGCATGGCATCCTTCTTCAGCTGTAAACACTTGTTGGCTGAGGTTATCCTCTGCAGGTGTTTTAGGTTTAGGCCCCTCTATCATCTTGGGCTCTGTATTGCTGCTCATGATTTACCATCATGCCCCATGCATCAGTATCTCAGGGTTTCATAAAGGGAATCCAATCTTACTACTCATTTCTCTTGAGTTCATTGTCTGTCTTTAAAATGTAGATAAAGGCTTCCAAGATCCCAGAGCTTTTGCATTGTTTAAGCCTGGAAACAAGCATTATGTAAAGGATGTCAAATTCTGCTGAATATTCAAACAGAAGTTGGTACCTCCTATACCAAGCCTGCAAAGGTAGTGTCACACACTCACCCCTTAGTACAAACCTTTAATCCCTCTGGCTGGAATACAGATATGTGCTTAATACAAATTTTTAATCCCAAACAATGAAGGTAAAGTTAGTTTGTAGAAGGAAGCACCCATGTTTGAAAGTGACATCTAATTGAGAGTCACACAAGTTGATGAATCAGAGAAAGAATTGACAGAATGAGTAAGAGTTACAATATGCCCACCTCTCACAAGAACAGACAGAAAGAAGAGGCTACTTTAAGAAAAAAGAGGAGAGAGAAAAGAGCAGGGGGCAGTTTTACTGAATGAGTTTTACAGGCAGAGGTTAAAGAGAAAACAAGCTAGGCATAGGTGAAGACAGAGCTAGCCCAGTAATGATGAACCAGAAGATTAGAAGACAATGTGAGATTTACTTTGAGGCCAAGCAGAGCAAGAAGTCAGAGGCTGAGAAAGAAACTGGGTTGAATCTTTCACCTTGGACAGGAGTTTGAGTCAGAAGTACTCAGCCAGAGATCAGAAAGAACTAGGAAGGGGTGAGCTCATCCAGCCCCATGTCTAGGAGGATGGACACATTCTAGGCATCGATTAGATTGTAGGAAGGCTAGCAGCTTCCAGGATAAGGCCTGAATAAGCACACTGAGGCAGTAAGCTTCAGAGACAACAATGACACCAGGCAAATATCAGGTACTTTTACAATGCCAAGTTCTGCTCAAAATTCTAGCAGCAGTCTGACCCTTGTGGTCCAAAGCAACAATGACCTCTAAGTGGTTTTACTGACAAAATCACTTCCCACAGTAAGCACATTTGAGTGTAAGTCCCTGCAGCAGTGTCTTTGATAGAACTCAGAGGTACTCTGCAGTTTGACACAATGGAGCTTGAGAAGAAGCAAGGGGGCCCCTTGGAATTTCTCTTCTCAGAGTAATTACCTCATTACATTTGAGTTGTGCTTTACTCAGATTTTTTAGATGAGAAGTAAGACAGAGACAAATTCTTTGTCAAAAGCTAACAGGAGTGGCTTCTTGTGAGACCTTGTACACATTAGAAACAGTACTGTGTACAGTGAAAGTGTAGTGTATTTTTTAAATAAAAATTTTTATTGAATATATTCATTTACATTTCAAATGCTAAAACCTTTCCTGGTTTCCCCCCTCTCCCAAAACCCCCAATCCCTTCTCCTACCCCTTGACCCTCCACCTGACCCACTCCCAACTAATCCCCCCCACTTCGATTTCCGTATACTAGGGCATCTATTGAGCCTTCACAGGACCAAGGACCTCTCCTCGCACTGATGCCTGACAAGGCATTCCTCTGCCACACTTGGCTGGAACCATGTGTACCTCTTGGTTGATTGTTTGGTCCCTGGGAGCCCTGGGCATCTGGGTGGCCTACATCATTGGTCTTCCCCTGGGGCTGCAAAGCCCTTCAGCTCCTCCAGTCCTCCCTCTAGCTCCTCCACTAGGGAGCCTGCACTCAGTCCAATGGTTGGCTGCTGGAATCTGCCTCTATATTTGTAAGACTCTGGCAGGGCCCCTCTGAAGACAAGCATAAAGGCTCCTTTTGGTATGCACTTCTTGTCATCCATAATAGTGTCAGGATTTGGGGACTGTTTATAGGATGAATCCCCAGGTAGGTCAGTCTCTGAGTGGCCTTTCTCTCAGTCTCTGCTCCATACTTTTTCTCCATTATTGCTCCTGTGAATATTTTGTTCCCTTTCTCAGAGGAACCAAAGCCTTATTTATAATAGCCAGAAGCTGGAAAGAACACAGATGTACTTCAACAGAGGAATGGATACAGAAATTGTGGTATATATATATACACAATGGAGTACTATTCAGCTATTAAACACAATGAATTCATGAAATTCTTAGGCAAATGGATGGAGCCTTACACCTACAGAGGCAGATGCTAGCAGCCAACCATTGGTCTGGGCATGGGGTCCCCAATGGAGGAGTTGGAGGGCTGGCTAAAGGAGCTGAAGGGGTTTACAGCCCCATGGGAAGAACAAGGAGGTCAGCCACCCAGATGCCCCAGGACTCACAGGGACTAAACCATCAACCAAGGGGTAAAAATGTGGCAGAGAAATGCCTTGTCAGGCATCAGTTGGAGGAGAGGTCCTTGATCCTGTGAAGGCTCAATAGATACCCCAACAAAGGGAAATCAAGGGGGAGATAGGAGGGGGTAGGATGGAGGGGCATATACTTGGAGGCAGAGAGTGGGAGGAGGGGTTGAGGGTTTTGGGGGAGGGGGGAAACCTGGAAAGGTTTTAGCATTTGAAATGTAAATGAAGATGATATTCAATAAAAAAAGAAAGAATAGGAAAGAAAAAACAGCTCTTGTCTTTAAGGTAATAAGCAAGAACTGTTTCTGGAGCCAATGGGAACATATTGTTGGAACACAGACATAGATTTAGAAAACTAAAATTTCTATGTTTCACCATGGAAGCAGTTTAACAGGATTTTTTTTCATGTTACAGAACAAGAAAGTCATAGATCAAGGCAACTTTAAAATATGTTGGTGGGTTCACCAGAAAGAGCCATGCAACAAGATATGGAAAACCGTTCTATAAGTCTAACATGCTCTCTAATGATGTTCTCAGCTCTTGGGCTAGTAGAAGTTAATGTTCTGCTAAGTAAATATATTCTAGTGTAAGGGTCTGAAAATCACTGAAGGAAGACCCCAAACTCAGATAGTATGCAAAACAAAGAACATTTATTCTGCTGAAACAGCTAGCATGATATGGTCACCATTGTTAAGAACGGCAATGCCTAATAGACATTTGGACCCCTTTCATAGCAGAACTGCTTAATTGTTTTAAAGATAATAAGAGACTTCTAATACCTAGGGTGTAGTCCAAGGGGTTACAGAAACCATTAACCAAAGGTCTCTAAGAAGATTTACAACACAAGACCACAGGTGCAAAAACAAGAAATAAAATATTGACTGGGTTATTTATACAAAACTTCAAGGACATCTTAGTTATTGTCTTTAACTTTCCATGAAAGTTAAAATGATTAATTTTCAGCCAGACAATTGCTCCTAGTGGATATGCATGTAGACATTCTCTGTTATGAACCTCTTATTCAATTTATGACCTGAATTTATGTGCAAAAAAGGGAGTGAGCTTTTTACCACATGAACACACACTCTGAAATTCATATAAGTGCTGAGAACAAAGGGCAGAGGCAGGCCTTCCTTGTCAGGAGCCATAACGGGACAAGCTTATATACTAGCAGGTGATCATCCTGAAATGCCTGCTTCGGATTATTATATAATTTATGACAGGTGATCCCTCATTCAGCAAGGCCGTGTGGGACTAATTTTAGGAAAGATTCCTGCTATTAATATGCTTTTCCTGTTGTTATTAAACATATATAATAATCAATAAGTAATAGCACATCCCTTTGGAGCAGATCTCTGCAGATCCACAAAGATATACTGTCTTATAGTGATGCTATGTAGACAAATAAGTGACTTAAGTTTTAATGATGATCCTATAAGAATTCCTAAAATTATATCTGTGATTATTAACTTTTTATAATGGAACAGCTCCTAGGATCTTTTCTGATAATCAAAACTGCAATGAAAACTCTGCTAGTCTCCCAAGTGTCACAGGTTAATTGCTCTTAGATGGCATCCAGACTTTCTCCTCAGAAAGGTATAACTTAGTTATGGTTTTATACTTTCTACAAATCTGTAGAGAAGACAAATGATAGCTAGATAATTACGCCTAATGGATATGCATGTAAACATTCTCTGTTGTAAACTTCTATTTCAATTTATGACTTGGTATTTTGTGTGAACTTATGATGAACTTTGTAACATGTGATCATATATTCTGAAAGATGTTTAAGGGCTGAGGACAAGAGAAACAGACCAGAAGAATTGAGTGAGAGGAAGACCAGAAGAGAGCTGAGAGAAGAACTGAACTGAGGAGAAGTTTTAACCAGAAGAGAACAAGATTAGAAGGAGAATGCAGAGTGTAATAACTTAGAAACTAGAGGTAACACAAAATAGCTAAGAGAACAATGTGCAGGAGGCAGAGGGAAAGAGGAAAAAAGAAGATGTTACAGAGAGCAGAAGGAGCAGGCAGGCTTCTCCTTACCATGGGACAGAACAGGTCCCATGGTAAGGATAAGGCAGGCTTAGTCTTATTAAGAGAAACAAAGCTTTTTTTTTCTTACAAACATGGATTTAATTCATTTAGCATTAAAAAGGTAGAAGCTTTTTCTTTCTCAATGCAATAGATATTGGAGTCCATTTTTCATCCAGAGTGAGTTCTTTCTGCACTGGTGCATGGTCTTTCGCTCCATATGCATATGTATGTATGTATGTATGTATGTGTAAGTATGTAATTGTGAGAATGTATGCATGTGTGTATATAAGTATGAAATTGTGAGAATGCATGCAAGATGGGCCCAACTGACTGCGTGAAAATATATATGAAGTATGAATTTACGTAGATTATGCATATTCACTTATGTAGAAGTTTTTCTTTCTGCAAGTGTTATTCTCTTCTCCTGGTTCAATAGAAGTTTATTACTCCCAACTTTCCCCTAAACTGACAAGCAAGGGGAATCTGGACAATAGGGAAAAGGCTCTAGCAACTAATCCTTTACTTAATCTCCTGCTGTTTTAGGATGAGATGTTAAATGCCCTAAGACATTTCAGAGAAGCACTATTCCTGACAAGACTTTACTTAGCTTCCCACTGTTCTCACAATGAGATGGTAAACAGGAGGCTCATGCCTCCAATCCCAGAGCAACTCAGATCGGTAGATTAACAGAGGAAGCATAGTACCTTACTCCTAGGATAGATAGCAAATGTTCTGGATAGAGACAAAAATGGAATAAGAAGGACTCTTCACTAGGAGGGTTTTACTTATTATCACAAGAGGTCAGTTCCAAGTTAATAGTTTATTTATTATCAAGACGTATTAGTTCAGATACAGAACAGGGCAAGGACTAGATGTACCAGAAGAACCACTAACTAAAGATAAAGTAATTAGCCCCTAATATGACAAAATTCCAATCTCTCCAGGATACTTATCTTCCAACAAGTCCATCAATCTCTAAAGACAAAAAAATAAATAAGTAAATAAATAAAATAAAAAACCTCCTTCCAGAAGTTTTTGGTTCACAAGCAGGCACAGCTTTTTTTCAGGAATTTTTGTTTGTACAACCATCTGAAATCCCAGTCTTAGGAAACCCAATACCCTCTTCTTCTGGCCTCCAAAGGCACCAGGAACAGATGTGACATACACACATATATCCCTGTAAAACATGACACAGGAGTAACTTAATACCACAACTGAAAATTCTAATGTAATTGAGAAAAATATACAACTGCAAGGAGTGGATAGCAAGAATTAAACTCAGGACTGAGATATGTAAAATTGAAACAAAAACAAAAAAGTCATTGACAAATAGAGTTTATTCTTTGACAAAATCAATAGCATTGCCAAACCCTCATAAAAATTAAGAAAAGCTAGAGAGAGACTAAATTAACAAAGTTAGAGTTTAAAGGGGGGATATAACAACAAACTGGAAGAAAATCTGAGAATTATAAGGACATGTTTTAAAAACTTGTACTTCATTGAATTGAAATGTTTAATTATCTCTATATACTCAATTAGCAAAGTTCAATCGGGATCAGATAAGAAACAAAAACATACCTATACACCTAGTGAAAACGAAGCAGTCATTAGAAGTCTCCCAACCACTATAGCAACAACAAAAACCCCAGTGTCCAGATTATTTCAACAATTAATTCCACCAGACTTTACAAGTAGTGTTAAAGCCAATACTTTTCTTTCTTTTTTTTTTAAGCCAATACTTTTCAAATTATCCCACAAAATAGAAACAGGAGGAACAGGGCCCAATTTGTTTGATGAGGCTGCAGTTACCTTTATATACAAACAACATACAGACCCAACAAAGAGTGAATGCTACAGAAAAAAAATTACATATGAGCATAGATGCAAAAATTCAATAAAATAGTTTCAAACTGAATCTAACAACAGATCAAAAAGAGAATTCACAATGATCAAGTTGATTTAATCCCAGAGATATAGGGATGGTTCAAGACAAGTACATTAACAAATGTAACCCACCATACAATCAAACTGAAAGCCATCATCTCATTAGATGCTGAAGAAGCATTTGATAAAACCCAACACCCCTTCATGATAAAAGTCCTGTGGAGATAAGGGATACAAGGAACATATCTCAACATAATGACCACAGGTTAGTGCAAGCCCATAGCCAAGAAAAACTTAAGTGGAGAGAAACTCAAAACATTTCCATAAATATCAAAAACAAGACAAGTTTGCGCTCTCTTTCCATACTTATTCAATATACAACTAGAAGTTTCAGCTTGAGCAGTAGGATAACAGAAGGAGACCAAGGGGATACATATTGAAAAGAAGAATTCAAAATATCTTTATTTGCAGATAATATAACAGAATACTGAAGTGATGTAAAAAATTCGAGTAGAAAACTCCCAGAGTCGATAAACACTTAGAGAAAATATCAGAACAGAAAGCTATCTAACAAAAATCAGTAGCTTCCTATATTCAAATTACAAATAGACAGAGAAAGAAATTTGGGAAGCAAAATCCTTTACAATAGTCTGAAATAATATAAAATATCTTAGAGCAACTCTAACCTTTCTGGAAAATTGCCTTCATTGGACTATTCAGCATTGTCTTCATTATTAACTGATGAAGGAGGGCACAGCCTAAGTTAGTTTGTAGCTGAACAGTTAGACACTTCTACAGGCTGGTACATCTAACAAGGGAGTAGGAGCCTTGTTCCCCTTTCTCTTTCCTTAGCCTGTGCATCTCTTCCTCTGTATCCTTTCCTTCCTAGGAAGCTGATAAATGTGAGCTTGGGTTTCTGAAGTCAGAGTTCTGAAGCTGAAAGAATTAACCATATGCACTGAGGGTCGTAGAACTCACATGTGTGAGAGGTTTCCCATAAGCACACGTGAGACAATCCAGAGTTTGTAGTTGGCATCTAAGGTGAGAGGGACAATCTTGGGGCACAGTCTGATTCAGTGTCTCACTGTCAAAGATGACCTAAGATAGAGATTGAACATCTGGTGTCCAATGCAGATGGGCATTTTAGTTTTGTTTTTATTTTTTTCCATGCTTCTTAGAGAACATCCTACAAGATCTGGGATCAGAGAAATGATGTCTCATGAAAGAAATATGTGATATTAGCTTCAGGACATTTTTTCTACTGTGTAAATACAGTAGAAATTCCATGACTTTGTACACAATGAACCACTCCACAGGACCACCTTATATCACATCTGTATCCTCAAATATCTGCTTCCTGTGTTTACCATGCCTGGGTGGAGCTACCTGGTGACAGGAACAGGAGGGTTTCTGGGCCAGAGGATTGTTCAAATGTTGGTGCAGGAGGAAGAGCTGTAGGAGGTCAGAGCCCTGTTCAAGTCCTTCAGTCCAAAACACAAAAAGGAATTGTCCAGTAAGTGACATAGAGTCTGGTGATCAAAGATTGATTATGAGGAGAGCTTGCTTGTCAACCAAATAAAAAAACAGGTGGATACTTAAAGACCCCAATAAGAAATATTCACAGTTGGCATAGTACAAAAGGTACTCTATAAATGAAAAAAGTGGACTCTGCTCTGATGCAGAACTACAGAACCTGGTCATGGGCAGGCCCTGACCTAAAGTTCTCTCTCTTGTTTAGACACTGCAGGTCAGTTTTCTCCTTTCCTGGAAGCTGTTTTATGTCCTAAATGGACTGGACTTTCAATATTTGCAGTATTATGCAATAGTGTATAAAACCAACAAAAGATTATTAAACTAGAGACCTTAGCAGAGAGCTCCTGCCTCTTTTGGCTGTTGCTAATCTGTTTCATAGTTCATTTTTATTAAAGACTAGAGACATACTGCAGTTCAGAGCAGGAAGTGCTTATAATATTAAGGTACATTTTTGAAGGCTGTAGGGAAGGGGAGTGAAGAAGAGGAGAGGGAGATTAAAGAGCACATAGTGAGAGCCAGTAGCTTCATATGTGTCCTCAGGAATCCACCAATGCCTTCCCCATCATTTCTCCTATCTGCATTTACTCTCAAAGAAAATTACTGAGAACTTTGCTAGAGAAGTACTTTATTTTTTCTGTTGTCTCTTCCCACCCCGAGGCCAAGGACAAGTACTGGGTTGATAGGGCAAGTTTCTAGCTGCTCCATACCCTCATCCTGTGGAAGTAGCTGTGGAAAGGCCTCAGCTCCTAGTGGGAGACTATTATGAAGGCACCTCTTCCTCCATACTTCATACTCTTCAAATTTCATTTACACCCATTGCTTGGATCCCACACACCCATCCCTTGTATTTTTCAGGATCAGCCTGGATCAAATCACCTATCAGGCATCTTGTAGTTTGATTTTGATTATCCCTCCTTCCCAAGATGAACCTAGGAGGTGATGGAGGCATGTCTTATTTTTTATTGCTGGGATAAGACTTTGTGATCAAGGAAGAGACTATTAGAAACTTTTAGTTTCATAGGATTGGATCCTATAATCATCATGGCAAGGATCATGGCAGCGGGCAGATTTGCATGGCAATGTGTCAGTAGCTGAGAGTTCATGTCTAGATCCAAAACCACAAGGCAGAGAACTAGCTGGTAGGTTTGCTCTTTTCATTGTGTCTTGGAGTTCTTGGATATTTTGGGTTATAAGCTTTTTGCATTTGACATTTTCTTTGAATGTTGAGTCAATGTTTTCTATGGTATCTTCAGCACCTAAGATTCTTTCTTCTTTCTCTTCTATTCTGTTTTTGATGCCTGCATCTGTGACTCCTAATTTCTTTCCAAGATTTTCTATCTCCAGAGTTATCTCTCTTTGTGATTTGTTTATTGTTTCTACTTCTATTTTTAAATCCTGGTTGATTTTGTTCAGTTCCTTCACTTGTTTGTTTGTGTTTTCCTGTAATTCTTTAAAGTATTTTTCTGTTTCCTCTTTAAGAGCATCTATCTGTTGACCCATGTTCTCCCGTATTTATTTAAGAGAGTTATTTATGTCCTTGAAGTCCTCTATTGGCATCATGAGATATGATTTTAAATCCAGATCTTGCTTTTCCAGTGTGTTGGGGTATCCAGGACTTGTTGTGGGAGAACTGGGTTCAGATGGTGCCAAGTTTTCTGGGTTTCTGTTGGTAATGTTCTTGCATTTGCCTTTTGACATCTGGTTATCTCTGGTTTTAGCTGGTCTTGCTGTCTCTAACTGTGGCTTATCTGTCCTGAAAGCCTGTGTATCTGTACTCCTGGAATTCTCATTCTCTCTGTGCACACAGATATGTAGGCACTCCTGAAAGACAATCTCTCTTGTGTTAGTGTTTGTATATGAAGCTCTGTTGCCCAGGATCAGCTCGGTGCTCTCAGGCCTCTCCACAGTCCTGGGCAGGTTAGCTATATCCTTGTGCCACCTGGATATGGCACACTGTAGCAGAGGATGGTTCCCAGGGGAAGACAAAAATTGGAAGGCACCTGCCTGAGCATTCTGGACAGGTTGCTCTGAGCAGCAGAGGTGGCCCTACCTGTGCTCCAGGCTTCTCTGCACTCCTGCTGAGGGACCTAGGGCAAAAGGTTTGGAAGGACTGGAAGGGAGTGGTATTCAGGTGGACAGGGATTTTGGTGGTTGCTGGGTAGCAAGGCCACCGGGTCCCTAGCATCAGCTCTGGGACTCCAGAGGTGGGAGGGAGTTCTTTACAACTGCTCTCAATGTAGCCGGTTCTCTAGGATGGGTCAGGAGATGGTGTCTTCACTGTAGCAGACCCACCAAGACTCTGCCCCAGCGGAGAGGACAGGTGGCAGAAGGGGCAGAAGGCAAAAGCACATCTCCTTAATGATTCTTCACAAAAGCTGCCCAATAGGGTGGGCTAATGCCCAAGAGTCATTAGGGTATATAATAGTGATAAGAAAGGTATATCAGCAGTAAGAAGCAATTCTGAGATGAAGTCTCTAAGGACCCTATATTCTCAGAGCTCACCCATCATTGCCATGCATAAAGGTAGGCCATCTCTAGAAAACTCATTTGCTTGCCTTAGCCTTTCCTAGATGGCTCTGCCTCCTGCACAGTCCTGAATATGATACCCCATAGAATCAGTAAAAACCTTTAGAGAGATCCATCTTGGTTTCGGACTCCAGGGACCGGACAGACTGAGGTACACAAACATAATCCAAGACCAACACCGCGATGGTCTGAGCCCGACGGGCGTTGGCCTGCACCCAGGCCCTGGGTTGGTTGGGGGGCCATCGGGGTGCCAACCCAGCCAGGAGGTTTTTTGCCCAGGCCTGCGCGCGTGCCGCCATTTTGCCTGCAGGACAACAGAGAGCTCTGGCGGGCAGACCTGTAACAGGCATAGCCTGAGGCTAACAAAGCAGGGGTCTAGGCCCCAAAAGGCACAGGACTGATCCCAAAAACTGGGCAGTTTGGTGGGCCATCTGTGAGTCAACCCGACCAGGAGGTTGTTAGCACAGCAGACTCTCCCAGCGCTTTCAGGGAGCGCGGGCGCTCACGCCCACCATCCTAGTCACCTGGCAGACCCAATTAACAGTCATAGCCCTAGGGGAAGTTTGCTCGGACCTTGGCCTCGCAGGCTTTTGCCTGGACACAGGGCCTGGGTGGCCAGGCTAACCTTGTGTGCGCCAGCCCGGTTGGAGGATCGGCTGCCCAGCAGAGTGAGTGGAACACAGGGGACTTCACAGCAGCATACACCCTCGGCACTCCCTGGGGGTGCACACGGGCTCCATCTGGTCCACAGACACAATCTGGGGCAAGGCCTCAGGCGGAAGCCCTCAGCTCAACTCTCTCCACTTCCAGATCCAGATCAGCCTGGGCGGCTGCACCACATCTCAGGATCCTGCAAGAGGCTAGCTGGGCTTCCGGGCGGCCAGCTGGGAGAAGTCAGTGTGCTCCAGTGAATCCAGCAGGCCCCAGCGGGAGCCTTTGGGTGCCTGCTTTGGGATCTGAACAGCCTGGGCAGCAGCACCCTATCTACAAGCAGTGCAGGAGGTAAGCTGTGCACCAGAGGCCAACTGGGAAGGGGCAGCTTGCACTGGTGAGTCCAGCACTGACAAGACAAACTAACACCAGTGAGAACTAGATGGCAAAAGGCAAACGCAGGAACGTCACTAACAGAAATCAAGGCAATATGGCAACATCTGAACCCAATTCTCCTCTACCAACATGTCCTGGATACCCCATCACACCAGTAAAACAAGATTTGGATTTAAAATCACTGGTCATGATGCTGGTACAGGAACACATGAAGGACATACTTAAAGAAATTCAGGAGAAAATGGATCAAAAGTTAGAAGCCCTTGCAAGGGAAACACAAAAATCATTGAAAGAAATCCAGGAGAATACAAAAGCCAACAAGGAGGAAATGCAAAAAACACTTAAAGAAATACAGGAGAACTTTGGTCAACAGGCTGAGGTCATGAAAGACGAAACACAAAAATCTCTTAAAGAAATACAGGAGAACTTTGGTCAACAGGCTGAGGTCATGAAAGAGGAAACACAAAAATCTCTTAAAGAATTACAGGAAAGCACAAACAAGCAAGTGAAGGAGCTAAGCAAAACCACCCAGGATCTAAAATCAGAAGTAGAAACAACTAAGAAAACTCAAAGGGAGACAACTTTGGAGATAGAAAGCCTTGGGAAGAAATCAGGGGACAGAGATGCAAATATCAACAACAGAATACAAGAGATAGAAGAAAGAATCTCAGATGCTGAAGATTCCATAGAAACCATGGACTCAACAGTTAAAGAAAATGCAAAATGCAAAAAGCTTGTAACCCAAAATATCCAGGAAATCCAGGACACAATGAGAAGACCAAACCTAAGGATTATAGGCATAGATGAGAGTGAAGATTTACAACTTAAAGGGCCAGCAAATATCTTCAATAAAATTATGGAAGAAAACTTCCCTAACCTAAAGAGAGAGATGCCCATGAATATACAAGAAGCCTACAGAATTCCAAACAGACTGGACCAGAACAGAAATACTTCCCGTCACATAATAATCGAAACACCAAATGTTCTAAACAAAGAAAGAATACTAAAGGCACTAAGAGAAAAAAGGCCAAGTAACATATAAAGGAAGACCTATCAGAATCACAGCAGACTTTTCACCTGAGACTATGAAGGCTAGAAGGTCCTGGGCAGATCTCATGCAGACTCTAAGAGAACACAAATGCCAACCAAAACTACTATATCCAGCAAAACTCTCAATCACCATAGATGGAGAAACTAAGATATTTCATGACAAAACCAAGTTTACCCAATATCTATCCACAAACCCAGCCATAAAAAGGATAATAGGAGGACAACACCAATACAAGGAGGGAAACTTTACCCTGGAAAAAGCAAGACAGTAACCTTTCATCAAACCCAAAAGAAGTTAAGCATTCAAATTTAAAAATTAACGTCAAAAATGATAGGAAGTAACAATCACTATTCCTTAATATCTCTTAACATCAATGGACTTAATGCCCCAATAAAAAGACACAGACTAACTGAATGGATACGTAAACAGGACCCTACATTTTGCTGCTTACAGGAAACACACCTCAGGGTCAAAGACAAACACTACCTTAGAGTAAAAGGCTGGAAGACAATTTTACAAGCAAATGGTCTCAGGAAACAAGCTGCAGTAGCCATTTTAATATCAGATAAAATTGACTTTCAACCCAAAGTCATCAAAAGAGACCCTGAGGGACACTTCTTGCTGGTCAAAGGAAAAATACAAAAAGAAGAAATGTCAATCCTGAACATCTATGCCCCAAATGCAAGGGCACCCTCTTTCGTAAAAGAAACTTTATTAAAACTAAAAGCACACATTGCACCTAACACAATAATTGTGGGTGACTTCAACACTGCACTTTCCTCAATGGACCGATCAGGAAAACAGAAACTAAACAGGGACACAATGAAACTAATTGAAGCTTTGGACCAATTAGATTTAACAGATATATATAGAACATTCTATCCTAAAACAAAAGAATATACCTTTTTCTCAGCACCTCATGGTACCTTCTCCAAAATCGACCATATAATTGGTCACAAGACAGACCTCAACAAATATAAGAAGATCGAACTAATCCCATGCCTCCTATCTGATCACTATGGAGTAAAAGTGGTCTTCAATAGCAACAGAAACAACAGAAAACCCACATACACGTGGAAACTGAACAATACTCTACTCAATGATACCTTGGTCAAGGAAGAAATAAAGAAAGAAATTAAAGACTTTTTAGAACACAATGAAAATGAAAACACAACATACCCAAATCTATGGGACACAATGAAAGCAGTGCTAAGAGGAAAACTCATAGCCCTGAGTGCCTCCAAAAAGAAAATGGAGAGAGCATACATTACCAGCTTAATGACACACCTGAAAGCCCTAGAACAAAAAGAAGCTATTTCGCCCAGGAGGAGTAGAAGGCAGGAAATCATCAAACTCAGGGCCGAAATCAATCAAGTAGAAACAAAGAGAACCATACAAAAAATCAACAATACCAGGAGCTGGTTCTTTGAGAAAATCAACAAGATAGATAAACCCTTAGCCAGACTGACCAAAGGGCACAGAGAAAGTATCCAAATTAACAAACTTAGAAATGAAAAGGGAGATATAACAACGGAAACTGAGGAAATCCAAAAAATCATCAGATCCTACTACAAGAGCCTGTACTCAACACAACTGGAGAATCTGGAGGAAATGGACAAATTCCTTGACAGATACCAAATACCAAAATTAAATCAGGACCAACTAGACCATCTAAACAGTCCCATAATGCCTAAAGAAATAGAAGGAGTCATAGAAAGTCTTCCACCCAAAAAAAGCACAGGACCAGATGGCTTCAGTGCAGAATTCTACCAGACCTTCAAAGAAGAGTTAACACCAATACTCTTCAAACTATTCCACAAAATAGAAACAGAAGGAACACTACCCAATTCCTTCTACGAAGCCACAATTACGCTGATACCAAAGCCACACAAAGATCCAACAAAGAAAGAGAACTTCAGACCAATTTCCCTTATGAACATCGATGCAAAAATACTCAATAAAATTTTTGCCAACCGAATCCAAGAACACATCAAAACGAGCATCCACCATGATCAAGTAGGCTTTATCCCGGGAATGCAGGGTTGGTTCAATATACGGAAATCCATCAATACAATCCACTAGATAAACAAACTCAAAGAACAAAACCACATGGTCATTTCATTGGATGCTGAAAAAGCATTTGACAAAATTCAGCATCCTTTCATGCTTAAAGTCTTGGAGAGAACAGGAATTCAAGGCCCATACCTAAACATAGTAAAAGCGATATACAGCAAACCGGTAGCCAGCATCAAACTAAATGGGGAGAAACTTGAAGCAATCCCACTGAAATCAGGGACCAGACAAGGCTGCCCCCTTTCTCCTTATCTTTTCAATATTGTACTTGAGGTACTAGCTCGGGCAATTCGACAACATAAGGAGGTCCAAGGGATACAAATTGGAAAGGAAGAAGTCAAACTATCATTATTTGCAGACGACATGATAGTCTACCTAAGTGACTCAAAGAACTCCACTAGAGAGCTCCTACAGCTGATAAACAACTTCAGCAAAGTGGCAGGTTATAAAATCAACTCAAGCAAATCAGTGGCCTTCCTATACTCAAAGGATAAGCAGGCTGAGAAAGAAATTAGGGAAATGACCCCCTTCACAATAGCCACAAACAGTATAAAGTATCTTGGGGTGACTCTTACCAAACATGTGAAAGATCTGTATGACAAGAACTTCAAGACTCTGAAGAAGGAAATGGAAGAAGACCTCAAAAAATGGGAAAACCTCCCATGCTCATGGATCGGTAGAATCAATATAGTTAAAATGGCCATTTTGCCTAAAGCACTATACAGATTCAGTGCAATACCCATCAAAATCCCAACTCAATTCTTCACAGAGTTAGAAAGAGCAATTATCAAATTCATCTGGAACAACAAAAAACCCAGGATAGCTAAAACTATTCTCAGCAACAAAAGAAAATCTGGGGGAATCAGTATCCCTGACCTCAAGCAATACTACAGAGCAATAGTGTTAAAAACTGCATGGTATTGGTACAGTGACAGGCAGGAGGATCCATGGAACAGGATTGAAGATCCAGAAATGAACCCACACACCTATGGCCACTTGATCCTCGACAAAGAGGCTGAAAACATCCAATGGAAAAAAGATAGCCTTTTCAACAAATGGTGCTGGTTCAACTGGAGGTCAGCATGCAGAAGAATGCGAATTGATCCATCCTTGTCTCCTTGTACTAAGCTCAAATCCAAATGGATCAAGGACCTCCACATAAAGCCAGACACTCTGAAGCTAATAGAAAAGAAACTGGGGAAGACCCTTGAGGACATTGGTACAGGGAGAAAGTTTCTGAACAGAACACCAATAGCGTATGCTCTAAGAGCAAGAATTGACAAATGGGACCTCATAAAATTACAAAGTTTCTGTAAGGCAAAGGACACCATCAAGAGGACAAATCGGCAACCAACAAATTGGGAAAAGATCTTCACCAATCCTACATCAGATAGAGGGCTAATATACAATATATATAAAGAACTCAAGAAGTTAGACTCCAGAAAACCAAACAACCCTATTAAAAAATGGGGTACAGAGTTAAACAAAGAATTCTCACCTGAAGAACTTCGGATGGCGGAGAAGCATCTTAAAAAATGCTCAACTTCATTAGTCATTAGGGAAATGCAAATCAAAACAACCCTGAGATTCCACCTTACACCAGTCAGAATGGCTAAGATTAAAAATTCAGGAGACAGCAGGTGTTGGAGAGGGTGTGGAGAAAGAGGAACACTCCTCCACTGCTGGTGGGGTTGCAAATTGGTAGAACCACTCTGGAAAGCAGTCTGGCGGTTCCTCCGAAAACTGGGCACCTCACTTCCAGAAGATCCTGCTATACCACTCCTGGGCATATACCCAGAAGACTCCCTATCATGTAATAAGGATACATGCTCTACTAGGTTCATAGCAGCCCTATTTATAATTGCCAGATGCTGGAAAGAACCCAGGTATCCCTCAACAGAAGAGTGGATGCAAAAAATGTGGTATATCTACACAATGGAGTACTATTCAGCCATTAGAAACAATGAATTCATGAAATTCTTAGGCAAATGGAGGGAGCTAGAGAATATCATACTAAGTGAGGTAACCCAGACTCAAAAGGTGAATCATGGTATGCACTCACTAATAAGTGGATATTAACCTAGAAAACTGGAATACCCAAAACATAATCCACACATCAAATGAGGTACAAGAAGAAAGGAAGTTTGGCCCCTGGTTCTGGAAAGACTCAGTGAAACAGTATTCGGCAAAACCAGAACGGGGAAGTGGGAAGGGGTGGGTGGGAGGACAGGGGAAGAGAAGGGAGCTTACGGGACTTTCGGGGGGGGGGGGGGGGGCTAGAAAAGGGAAATCATTTGAAATGTAAATAAATTATATCGAATAAAAAAAGATAAAAATAAAAGAGATATACAAGAAGGAAAAAAAAACCTTTAGAGACACATGGAATGCTAAATGTGCCTCAATGCATGCTTCTAGTTAAGAAAGGGAGAAGCAGAACTGTCCTCAACCTCAATTTCTGTTGTATATTACTATCCTATGAGCCAAACAATGGCTGTCTTTCTAAGTCCAGCTGGGTCTAAATGCAGAAATCATCTCAACTTGATGATCTTGACCTTGTAGAATAAGGTGCAGATAGGACCATGGAAACTTTACCTGTGCATCCAGCCACTCCATAACATGTTATATTCCATTTAACTCAAATTGCATATGGCCTCAGGGAGAGACTAGGGTATATACAAGGAAAAGACTATGGTGAGGAAAGGTTCCTGTATTCATTCACCTGTGAGAAGGTCATCACACTGCCAGTCAAAGACATTCCACTGCAGCCTTTTTGCAGAGTGCAGCCACACACATGTAAGTAACTCCCCATCTATGCACTGTAACCCATTAATATGACAAGATGGAAGTTGATGGCACCAGGCCTTGGTGTGTCGATGGAATATTAGACAAGGGAGAAGAAAATGTTTATGTCTCCTCAAGGGAAAAATTTAGCAACAACATCCAGGGTCAGCATCATTGAAATGTCTAGAACACAGATGGGTGTGTAGTCATTCCCAGCTTTGAGTTTCCACCTTTCCATTTACACAGTGAAGACATCTTATGAGAAAAATGAAATAAAATATTTAAATTCCTCCCAGAGTTTGTTCCACAGAGCAAGAGTTGTAGAGCACTATCCTTCCCTTCATATTTAATTGTTTCTCCATAATCCTCCAGATACACAACTTTTGTTGTGTACAATTCTCTCCCCATTCATTCTCAGCCTACTTTCTTTCTTGACATCTTCCTATATTGTACTTCTTGGTATTATTGAAAAGAGAGAGCTAATGAAGACAGGACTGAGATGTGACACGATTCAGATTGTAAAGGCACTTGCTATCAAGCTAGACCACCTTAGGTCAATCCCTGAAACCAAGTTCATAGAATAAGAGAGTTGACTCCAGCCATGTGTGCAAGGCATGCATGTGCAAGCACACAGACAGACAGGCACACACACACACACAAAATAAATAATAAATATGAATAAATAATTAATAAATGTAAATGAGAAAACAATTACATTTGGATGGGTTATGACATGGTCCCTAGCTGATCAAAAAAGCAAAACCCAGAAACCTTTCCATGTGTCAGACCATGAAAGGCAGACTATGTTTCTGGTCCACCTGGGTTTGAACACCAGCGACCCAGTGAATTTAATCCACAAGGGAAAGGAGGCTTAATGTTTGCCCATGCTCCCAGACACTAGTCTGACACAATGAGGCCCTCAACTCCATAATTCTGTGGCCATCAGTCACATAGGAAAATGCCTGCTCCAAGACCCTAGTACTCCACCTCTATGGTCACCTGGCTACAGAGGTTTGCCTGCCCCACAGTTACCTGGCCCGGCCCACAATAAAAGGGACTGTTTCGCCCCTCCTCTCTCTCTTACCCTTCTCTCTTGCTCTCCTCCCCTTTCTTTTCTCTCACTCTCCCTCTCTTACATTTCTCTTTTCACATTATTTTCCCCTCTTTTCATGTGGTCCTGCCCCGCTTCTACATCCCTACATTTTCTCTTTCCCTCTTGTTTCTACAATAAAGCTATAAAATCATGGACTGCCTCTACTTCCATCTAAACCCGCTGTACATGAGCAATGGAACAGGCCTTTCAGCCTTTCCATCTGACAGAAAGGACCAAGGACTCACACCCCCATCCAGGTCTCCTCCATGGGTACCTAGACCCACAGCCTTGTAAACAGAGACAGTTACAATTCAAAGCAGACATGTGGTTGGCAATCTTGTAGGAATAAAAATGATACTTTCCAACTTGGATACTGTCTCTTCTGACTTTAGGTACTACACACGCACAAGAGTCTTACTTTGCACTGACATTTCCTCATGTCCTGTTCAGTAACACATTTATACACACAGAAATACCATAAAACTAAATTGTAAAATATACTATGTAAGCTGTGGTGGCTTGTATATGATTGGCCCAGGGAGTGACCCTATTAGGGGTGTGGCCTTGTTGGAGTAGGTGTGTCACTGTGGGTGTGGGCTTAAGACCCCCACCCTAGTTGCCTGGAAGTCAGTCTTCCACTAGCTGCCCTTAAATGAAGATATAGAACTCTCAGCTCCTCCTGCACCATATCTTCCTGGATTCTGCCATGTTTCTGCCTTGATGACATTGGACTGAACCTTTGAGCCTGTAAGCCAGCCCCAATTAAATGCTGTCTTTTATAAAACTTGCATTGGTCATGGTGTCTGTTCACAGCAGTAAAACTCTAACTAAGACATAAGCCCAAGATCTGTAAGTTAAGCAAACAAACAAAAGATCCAACAATACCATTGAGTTCATTTAGTGCTGGCCAACACCTGATGAACATGGGACCTCTCTTCCAGGGTGCTTTGTATGCTCAGTGAGACTTCTTTGAAAAGCAAAATGACTTTTTCCTTGAAAGCTTTTATCAATTGGAGATAGCTTCTGAGTTATAGAAGGAAGTATGTGTCTGCTTCAACTTTCGGCACTGGAATCCCAGCTGGCTTAGTTCTATGCAGGTTCAGGGCATGTTTCCACAGTTTCTATGGCTTCCCATATGTGTAAGTCCTGTTGTATCTGGAAAACCTTGTTTCCTGAGTGTCCTCCATCCCCTCTGGTTCTTACAGCATTTCTGCCTCCTTTTCTGCAGAGTTCCCTAGGGAAGATAGACATTTGATGAAGACAACACATTTAAGACTGAGTGTTCAAGGTCTCTTCTCCCCGCTTGATGTCCAGCTGTGTGTCTCTGCTGCAGGAGGAAGTTTCTCTGATAACAGCTGAGCGAAGTGCTAATTGGTGAGCATGGCAGATGTCATTAGGAATCATTTAATTGCTATATACTTGTAGCACAATTATAGAATTTGGTGTCCTCTAGGTCCCTGAACTATCTATTCTGATTCTTGGCCACTGGAACAAGGTTAGGCATGGGTTGTATCTCAAAGAGGATACCTTAATCACAAACAGTGAGTGTTTGGTTGCTACCACTTATATTTTTATATACCCAGAGGTCTCCCCAGAATGTAATAAGGATACATGCTCCACTATGTTCATAACAGCCCTATTTATATTAGCCTGGAAAGAACCCAGATGTCCCTGAACAGTGGAATGAATATAGGAATTGTGGTATATTTACACTATGGAATACTACTCAGCTATTAAAAACAATGACTTCATAAAATTCTTAGGCAAGTTGGTGGGACTGGAAAATGTCATCCTGGGTGAGGTGACCCAATCACAAAAGAACACACATGGTATGCACTCACTAATAAGCAGATATTGGCTCAGAAGCTTGGAATACCCAAGAAACAAATTTACATATCAAATGATGCCCAAGAAGAAGGAAGGAGAGGCCCCTGGTCCTGTAAAGGCTCAATGCAGCAGTATAGGGGAATACCAGGATAGGGTAGTAGGAAGGGGTTAATAGGGGAACAGGAGGAGGGAAGAGGGTTTATGGGACTTTCAGGGAGGGAGATCCAGGAAAGGAGAAATCATTTGATATGTAAATAAAGAATATAGCAAATTAAAAAAAATAAAAGCTTCCACAATATGAACTGTTCATGAAATCCCTCAGATGGCAATACTTCTAGCTGTCCTTCAGTATTCCTCCCTTCCCTCTTTCTCATTAGATATTCCCAATCCTACCCCTCCCAATTTAACCATATTTATTTTATTTCCTAATATCAAAAAGTTCCTTCCCTCTGTGCTAGTTCCTCATCTACAACTAACCTCTTTGGTTATAAGCATGGTAGCTTGGTTATCAAAGACATAACAGCTAACATATTAGTGAATATATACCATATTTGTCTTTGGGGGTTGAGATTTTCTCTAGCTCTATCTACTTACCTACACATCTTTTTGTTTGTCTAAGTTTAATAGAGACAGAACTGGTATTATTTAAAGAGAGGGAAATGCAGGTGAATACAATTAATATCTATCCTATGAAATTATAATAAAATCAATAAAATATTTATAAAAAGAGTTGAATCCAAATTACATGTATGACTTAGTATAACAAATTAAGATCATCCACCAATACAGTTGTTAAACTGTAGTTTTGCCTATTATTTTCCTTAGGCAAAACCTCATGTTGGTTAGATTTCTTTAAATATTTTTTCACACATTGATTTCACTCCCCACAGTCTGTGAATTACAAGATGTCACACTGAGTTAAAGCCAGCTAAGATAAAGAGAACCCCAAACAAACATAAACAGTGAACTTTTTTGCAACCAAAACAAGAAGAAGAGAAAGGACAGAGGGACAAAAAAACTTTATATATTAATCCTTTCTTGGTGTATTACAAGGCATCTGTATTCTACACACACAGAGTGAGAGGGCAGTGCTCTATCCACAGAGGCTATCATGATCCCAAGACATTCAGACTTGCTTCTCAGGTTCCCAAATCAGCCACAAGGGGATGGGGGTGGTCCTCTCTTCCCCTTTGCTTTGTATTGTAATAATGCCTTCAAAACAGAAATAGCATCTTGTTGATTTTGACAGATACATAAATTATGTTCCCTATACAGAAATGATCCATTCCATTCATAATTTGAGTATTGAATGAGTACATAGCTAACAAAAGCACAAATACTAAGAAAAGTGGCTGAGAGACAGACAGAAAGAGAGGGGGGGAGAATCAATAAATAACATGATCAAATCAGGGGATTACACTATCCAGCAGATAAGACTACAGTAGCCCAAGTGGGAGAGTAAGCAAAAGTAACCTCAAATCAGGCTTTTGAAATACCCAGTAGAAATGACTAGGGAAGCCCTGCTGAACCAGTCCTGCTGGAGCTACAGAGGTTCATGGTGCTTGGACGCAAACACCCACATACAGGCTCTCATGAATAAACCCATGGTCCCTCTTGATGGAAATGCTGCAGAAGCATTAGGAGGTATGGCCTTGTTGGATGAGGTAAGTCACTGGAAGTGAACTTTGAGGCTTCCAAACAATCCTACTTCACTCTTTCTCTGCTGCCAGATCAAGAAGGGATCTGTGCCTGCCTTCGGGATTTCCAACCCTTGGAAATAAAATGTAAGTCGAATTAAATGCTTTCTTTTATGAGTTGCTTGGGTTGCAGTATTTTATATCAGCAATACAAAGTAAAAAATGCGCTGCCTGGTAGGGAGGTTTTTACTCCCTTGGATGAGCTTCCAGTGCTCATTCCCACAGTATGGAGATTTCTACCAAGAAAGTAGCAATAGTAACTTTTGTTGGCTATGGTTGTTCCAGTAGTTGTCAAGGACAAAATGTTTTGAATAACCTTTACTCTGTTCTGTGCTTTGTTTCCATATCACAACCATTAAGCTGGGAAAATATATCTGAGAAAAGAGTTTTAAAGGACATTTGAAATCAACACACATGAGTCTGATATCAGAGTACTTGTCTGGATCTCAGATATGGCTGTCAATATTTGGAAACATTACTTGTGCAGGTACCACTTGAAGCCATAATAGGATGTGCCTTCTACTAATGCATTTGTTTCCATTCCTTACCCCCTCACTATACAAGGCTGCTCACTTCAACACCACCATGGGTTATACATGAATAAAAGCACTGTCCTTATAAATATTTTGAGTGTCATTTATCATACATCTTTGTGAGGGATATGTCATATATAACCTCTATGTCAACAGTGTTTGACCAGGCAGATGACTCCAAGTGAGTGAACAGAATATTTATGTACAGCATGAACAGATTTTTTCAAATAGCTATCAGAAGAAGGAAAGGTGAAGAAAAGGCAGAGTTGTTTGAATATAAATATACATATGTATTTAAAGGATTTCATGTATGAATTTTTAAAGAGCAAGTTGCGTGAGATGATGAGAATTGGGAAGCAGAACGCTACTGGGTCACACCGATAGAAAAATTAATCATTTTTACAGATAAAAGAAAAGGGCTCAGGGGGCATATGGATGGAGGGAAAGAAGAAAAGAAGCAGTAAAGGAAAGGAACATCCTTCACTACCACTTGAAAAAAAAAACATTTACGTCATGCTTTTCCAGGAAAGGCCTTCCTTGTAGTACATTTAACTCCCTGTAACCAGTGTTCCTCAACCACTTCCATGTGGTTAGAGCTACCCTTTGCAGGGAATCTCTGGCATGCTGGAAAGAGTTAAACAGTGGTTCAGGACACCTCTCACAATTGACTGTAGTTGTTCATTAACCTCTTGATCATCCCACAAGTCTATCTAGACTTCATTCGAATACCTGAGGACTTAGCACCAATAAATATGCTCTTATATAAATGAGAACTGCACGAACTTGCAGAAGGTAAGAATTAAAGGAGACTATGTTCAAAAGGAAAGACTTTTGGTCTCCATATCCAGTGTGTCTCAACACTGTTGGGCAGTCCTATCCCTATGGCTTTGCTACGTGTAGAACACATGGTCTCCTTCTTCAGCTACTTACACTTGTTGGCTAAGGATATCCTCTACAGGTATTATAAATTTAGAACCCTTTTAAAATCTTGGGCTATGTATTGTAGCTCATGGTTCACCATTATAGCCCCATGCATCAGTATCTCAGGGTTTCCCAAAGGGAATCCAATCTTACTAAACAATGCTCTTGAGTATTAAACCAATACTTCTCAAATTATTCGACAAAATAGAAAAAGGAATAACAAAGCCCAATATGTTTGATGAAGCTACAGTAACCTGGATACACAAACAACATACAGACCCAACAAAGAGTGAGAGTTACAGAAAAAAATTGAACATACTTATGAACATAGATGCAAAAATTCTCGATAAAATAGTTTCAAACTAAATGCAAGAACATATAAAAAGATAATTTATCATGAAGTTGCTTTAATCCCAAAGCTATGGTGATAGCTCAATATATGTACATTAATATATGTAACCACCATATAAACAAACTAAAAGCCAAAACCAAGTCTTTGACTGGATCATCTCCTTAGATGGTAAAAAATCTTTTAACAGAGTCCAACATGCCTTCATGACAGAAGTACTGGGGAGATCAGGGATACAAAGAATATACCACAATGTAATAACCATACATTACCACAAGCCCATAGGCAAGACCAACTAAAGTGGAAAAAAACACAAAACATTTGCCTTAACATCAGGAACAAGACAAGCTTGCCAACTCTCTCCATACCTATTCAATATACTACTAGATGTTTCAGCTAGAGTAGTACGACAACAAAAAGAAATCAAGGGGATAAAATTAAAAAGTAAGACGTTAAAATATCTTTATTCACAGATAATATAACAACATCTTGACGTGATGTGAAAAATCCACTTGAAAACTCCCAGAGTTGATAAACACTTAGAGAAAATATCAGAACAAAAAAATTATCTCACAAAAATAAGTACCCTCCTATATTCAAATGACAAATGGACAGAGAAAGAAATTGGGGAAATAAAATGCTCCATATTAGTCTGAAATAATATAAAATATCTTAGAAAAACTCTAACCAAGCAAGTTAAAAAACTGTATAATAAAAACCTTAAGAAAAAAAAAGAAAAACAAAACCTTAAGAAATTGAAGAGGCTATCATAAGATGGAAAGAACTACAATGGCCATGAGTCAGTAGGATTAACTTAGTAACAAGGGCCATTTGAACCAAAGCAATCTACAGATTCAATTATGTCCCCAGTGACATCAACATAATTCTTCAAATATCTTCATTTGAAAACACACAAAAAACCTACAGTATTTAAAAACATTCCTGAATTATAAAAGAATTGATAGAGGTATTTCTATAACCAGCTTTAAGTTGTAGTAAGAAAAACAGCATAGCACTGTAACAATAGCAGACACAGTCAATGGAATCAAATTGAAGACCCAGACATAAATTCACATACTTACAGACATTTGAATCAAAATAAGGAAGCTGGAAATACCCACAGGGAAAACTGAAGCATCTTTGAGAAATTATACTAGTTAAACTGGATGGCTATATGTATAAGAATTGTAAATACATACATATTTTTTGTCCTGTGCAAAACAGTACTACTAATGAATCAAATACCTCAACACTAAGGCAATTACACTGAAGGTGAGAGAAGAGAGAGCGGGAATAGCCTTGAACTTATTGGAGCAAGAAAATGCATTCTTAGCATAGGCACTAAGATCAATAATTAACAAAGAGGATCTGATGAAACTTAGAGGTACCTACAGGGCCAAGTACAGCAGAATTTGGCAGCATACAGAATGGGAAAATATTTTTTCACAAATACAAAATCTATAGAGGGAAAAATATCAAAAATATATAAGGAATGCAACAAACATGCAAACAGCCCAATTAAGAATGCTGTACAGATCTAAAATCACAGTGCTCAAAAGAGTAAACTCAAATGGCTGGGAAACACTTAAAGGAATGTTTGACAGCCATGGTTGTTAGAGAAATGCAAATGAAAACTACATTGAGATTTCATCTTTCACCAGTCAGAACAGCTAAGATCAATAAAACAAGTGACAACTCACACTGGTGAGGATGGGGAACATTGGTAAGACCTATCCATTGTTTGTGGGAGATAAATATTTTACAAACAAGATAGAAATCAATGTGGGTTCTTCAGAAAGGTGGAAATCAATCTACCTCAAGACTTGCCTATACCTGTCTTGGACATGAACCCAAAGGACACCTTCTCCTTCCAGAGAGACACTTCCTAAGACATGTTCATTGTTGCTTGATTAAAAATAGCCAATTTTAAAGCAGGTTGGATGTCCATTTACAAATGTATGGATAGTGAAAAGGTGGGAAAATCATTGCGGTGCAAGGCATGAATGACATAATGATCCTTTAAGGTAAATTGATGGAACTAAAAAAAGTTATCCTAAGTATGGTAACTGAAACTCAGAAAGACAAATATGGTATGTATTTGCTTATATGTGAATATTATCTGTTAAATCAATGATAACCAAGCTACTATCAGAACTACAGTGCTTAGTTATACAGGAAGGGTTTGGGGGCTGAGCAATACCTCTCCCTAAGAAAGGGAAATGATTATGAATGGATGGAGGAAAGAGATATGAATAAGATAATTGAGGCTAAGAGAGGGAGAGAGAAAGGGAAGAGGGGAAATGGAGAGAGCTAAATCAAGGGTCACCTGAGGGGTAGCGTGGAAAGTTCTGGTGGTAAAAGCATCCTAAAATTATACATATATGAAGATTGTCTAAATGAAATTAAACAAATAATGGGTAAGAAAGAACTAAAACTGGATTTATTCTGTCACCAAATGAAGCTTCCAGTACCAGGCCTGGGTCACATCTATTTGGATTGTTGGCCAAAAGAGTCCCCTGAGAACTGCTGAACAACTTAAGCAGCTGACACAATGTAGACTGTTTGCCATAAACTGACAGTAAGTCCCTATTGTTGAAGATGACATTTATAAAACTCAATGAACATGGAGAAGCCAAGCCGGTGCCTACACAGGCCTTTCATTTATATGCACTCGCATCTTTGGTACTAGAATGTATTCTGCAGGATACCAAAGGAGGAAATAAAAACACCAAGTCAGCCACAAGTCATTTGAACTACAATGGTGTACTAGTGCCTGCAACATACACTAATATAATGTTGGTACAAATTTTATAGCAGTAAGCACATGATGTCTGTTTTCATTTAAGTTCAATACCACAAGTCTTACCCAGCACTGCTTGGGTGACCAGATAGCCCAGAGACCTAAGGTAAAACCAAATATTACTGTTCTTAAAGGAAATAAAAGTACCAATAAAATGACTCCTAAGGACATTCTGATATACTTATAGATGAGTGCCCTGTTCACTCAATTAGAGAAGCTTCCTCCTGCAGAGGATGGGAGTACCTAGAGGGAACCACAGCCAGACACTGCAGAGAGAGAGAGAGAGACCTCAAAACACTCAGAGTTAAATGTTAGGGCTCCATGAAATCCGGGCCCCCAGGACACAGGGAATCCCATGGAAGAGGAGGCAAAAAGAGTGTTAAGAGACAGAGGGGATGGAGAACACCAGGAAATCAAGGTCTTCTAAATGAACATGATCCACACACTTATGAACTCAAAGGGACTGTTGCAGCATGCACAGGGCCTGCACAGATCTGTACCAACTGGGGCCCGAGAGTTGAAAGAAGTGGTCCTAGGCTCCCATTCCTTACTCAGAAGCAATTTCAAATTGATGGATATGTGCAAAAGAATATTTCGTTTTCTCCAGGAGAATCTCACTGGGGGAACAAACTACTTTTAAGGGTGGAACTCATGTCCAGCAGAAGATGGCCAACATATCAATGGCATGTTTGGAGGTTCTTTGCTTTATAGTACCATGTCAGGGCTCTTCCTTTTTTAATAATTTGTATCTAATTATTTTTCTTTATTTTATCTTATTTGTATGAATATTTTCTTGTCTCCTTTTGCCCTATAGATTCCTTGAATATATATTGTGGGTTCTCATTTACCGCATTTATAGGATTCCTGAATGTGCAAACCAGTGGGTCTCTGTTTTCTACCTTCTCATGAGATCTTTTGAATGTTTCTTTTGGTGGATTGGCTAGAAAAGATGGCTCATAGATTTCCTTCAAAAGGCTTCTTGTATAATGCCTGTCAATCTTATAATGAACTACATTATAGAAATGGCCAAGTATCTAATTGGAGATATTCACCTACTTAGTTCTGTAACCTAAGTACATACCTAGCGAGGTCTATTAGACATCCAGTAAATATGAAGTAAGCACAGGAAGGAAGTGTGAACCAGTGAGACGTATGAGCTCTCATGTGTAGAATCAATGCTGCTGAACATTTAGAGAAAGTCTGTCTACAACAGCTTCATGTAGGACATGCACAATGCTCTGTGTGGACCTTAACTAACAGAAGGCTAGGAGTCCTTTCCATGCATGTGTGTCCAACCTTCTGAAATTGCACCCAGACTAGGTCACCTAAAATGAACATGGTCAAGAACCTCATAAACTTTACATAACATTCTAAATAATTGCCCAACTTTATGTTAGACTGCATTCATAGCTGTCCTTCTCCACATAGACTTAGTATCTTTAAGTTGCACAAGTCTTAAGAGTGTTTCTACCATAAGGCCATTTATTCACCTACTATTGTCAATCTAAACGAACAAGCAAGCAGATCAAGTAGGAATTCTGCTAAATAATGATATGTGTTTTATATGAATATATGCATGCACTTTATTTAATTCTGAGATGCTCAAAGTAGTTGACACTAAAAGAAGAATTTAAAAAAACAATAAGAAAATGTATTACCTTTAACACACTGAAAGAATACTCTTTGTCTGGTTATTGATTAGCCTTGGTTATACACCCGACATAATCTAGAGTTATCTAAAAAGAAGAAATATCTATCGGAGAATCACCTTCATTGAACTATTAAGCATTGTCTTCATTATTAACTGATGAAGGAGGGCCTGGCCTCTTAGTTTGATCATATCTGAACTGTTAGGCATCGCTAGAACGTGATTCATCAAAGACTGGAGTAGCAACCTTCTTCCTCTTTTTCTTACCTCAAACTGTGCTTCTCTTTCTGTATCCTTTGTAATATCCTTCATAGGAAACTGATAAATGTGATCTTGGGTTCCTGAAGTCAGAGCTCTGAAGCTGACAAAACTAACCACATGCAGTGAGAGTTATAGAATTCATGGGTGTGAGAGGTTTCTTATAAGCACAAGTAAGACAATACAGAGTTTGTAATTGGCATCTAAGGTGAGAGGGGACAACCTTAGGGCAGAGTCTGATAGTGTCTCGATGTCAAAGATAACCTAAGGTGGTGTCAAAAGCAGATGGGTATTTTGGTTTTGATTTTATTTTCTTCCTTGCTTCAGAGAGAACAACCCACAAGATTTGGAGGTCAGATAATTGATGTCTTGTGGAACAAATGTGTGAAATTAGCTTCAGGATTTCTTTCTACTATGTAAATGTAGTAGGAATTTTATGACTCTGTACATATTGAACCACTCTTTCTAGCCCTCCACAGGACCACCTTACATCACATCTGCACCCTCTACTATCTGCTTCCTGTGATGATCATGCCTGGGTGGAGCTTCCTGGTGCCAGGAGCAGGAGGGTTTCTGGGCCAGAGGATTGTGCAAATGTTGGTGCAGAAGCAAGAGCTGCAGGAGGTCAGAGCCCTGCTCAGGACCTTTAGTCCAAAACACAAAGAATTGTCCAGTAAGTGACATAGAGCCTGGTGAACAAGGATTGCTTGTGGGGAGAGCTTGCTTGTCAACTAAATAAAAAAAACAAGTGAATATATAAGGCCCTCATACAGAACATTCAGTTATCATAACACAAAAGTACTCCACGCATGGAAAAACTGGACTATGGCCTAATGCAGAACAATAGAACATGGTCATGGGCAAACCCTGGGCCTAAATGTCTCTTTCCTATTTAGACACTGTAGATCAGTTTTCTCCTTTGCTAAAAGCTCTTTTATGTCCTAAATAGACTGGACTTGTCAATATTATGCAATATTAAGTAATACTAACAAAAGATTATTAAACTATAGACCTTAACAGTACTTTCCTGCCTCTTTTCAATGTGCCTAATCTGTTTCATAGTTTATTTTTATTAAAGACTAAAGACTCTATTTCACAGCAGGAAGTGCTTATAATATTAAGGTACATTTTTGAAGGCTGTAGGGAAGGTGAATGAAGAAGGGGAGATGGAGATTAGGGAGCACATAGTGAGGGCCAGTGGGACTTCATATGTGTTGTCGGGAATCCTCCAATGCCTTTCCCATCATTCCTCCTCTCTGCATTTACTCCCAAAGAAAGTGACTGAGCACTTTGCTGGAGAAGTACTTTAGTTTTATATATTGTCTCTCCCCACCCCCCGGCCAAGGACAAGCACTGGGTTAATACTACAGGGTTCCAGCTGCTCCATTTTGCACCCTTCTATGGAGGGAGCTATGGAAGGACCTCAGCTCCTAGTAGGAGACCATTATGAAGACACCTCTTCCTCCATACTCTGCAGAGTTCATTTACACCCATTGCTTGGACCCCACACACCCATTCGTTGACTTTGTCAAGATCAGTCTGACACCTATCAGACATCCCATAGTTTGCTTTTGATTGTCCTTCCTTCCCAAAATGAACCTAATCCTAGAGTTTATTTGACTAGGTCCTATGAAGAATGAAGGTGATGGAGGTGTGTCTTATTTTTCTGTCTGGGTTAAAACTATGTGACCAAGAAAGAAATTGTTGGAGATGTTCAGTTTCAAAGGGTTAGAGCCTAAAACCATCATGGCAGGGAGCATGGCAACAGACAGATGGGCATGGCACTGTGGCAGTAGCTGAGAGCTCATATCTAGATGCAAAACCACAAGGCAGAGAACTAACTGGGAATGATCCATGTCTTTAGAAGCCTCATAGGCTACCTTGTGTCATACTACCTCCAACAAGGCCATACCTCCTAACCTTTCCAGCAACTTGGGACCAAGTATTCAGATCTATGAACCTACTCAGCCATTCTCATTCTAACCACAATTCAGTGTTCAAACTCTTTAAGAAAATAACCCTGAGATTTCACCTCACAACAGTCAGAATGGCTAAGGTTAAAAACTCAGAAGACAGCAGGGGTTGGCAAGGATGTGGAGAAAGAGGAACATTCCTCCACTGCTGGTGGGATTGCAAGATGGTACAACCACTCTGGAAATCAGTCTGGCCGTTCCTCAGATATCTGGGCCTAACACTTCTGGAGGACCCTGCTATACCACTCCTGGGCATATACCCAGAGGATTCCCCTGCATGCTCCACTATGTTCATAACAGCCTTATTTATAATAGCCAGAAGCTGGAAAGAACCCAGATGTCCCTCAGTGAAGAAATGGATACAGAAAATGTGGTATATTTACACAATGGAATACTACTCAGCAATTAAAAACAATGAATTCATGAAATTTTTAGGCAAATGCTTGTAACTGAAAAATATCATCCTAAGTGAGGTAACCCAATCACAAAAGAATACACATGGAATGCAGTCACTGATTAGTGGATATTAATTAGCCCAGAAGCTCTGAATTCTCAAGACACAGTTAGCATATCAAATGATACCCAAGAAGAGGGAAAGAGAGGGCCCTGGCTCTGAAAAGAGTTGATCCAGCATTGTAGGGGAGTACCAGGACAGGGAAATGGGCAGGAGATGATTAGGAAATAGGTGAAGGGAAGAGGGCTTATGAGACCGATGGGGAGGGGGGAACCAGGAAAGGGGAAGCATTTGGAATGTAAACAAAGAATATAGAAAAGAAAAAATAAAAATAAATAAATAAATAAATAAATAAATAAATAAATAAATAAATAAATGAAAGATACATTTGAGGTTTAAAAAGAGTGGTCCTTTCTCTACATTTAGCTGGATTTCCTTGTCAAGCATACTTGCATCTATTTGTAGGAATTATTAGTATCTAAAGATACTGGGCCAATCAGTATGTTGAGTTAAAATCAACAGTCTTCAGAGTTTTGAGAGGCAATGGTTTCAAATTTTTAAAAAAGAACACACACACACATACACACACACACACCAAAATAAATAGGTAGATTGATAAATAAATACCTAGGAGAACAAATTGAATTCTATTTTTTAATAGTTATGAGCTAAAAACCATATTTTTGATAAAATTCTATTTTCTCCTAAGGGAATTAGAAAAAGACCAATTTGGTTATTTTTTGAAGCATATACTAATACCACATTTGTAACTGATAACCCATACTGAAATTTATCATATTTCTAGAGATTTTATAATTTAAAAACAGGTCTAATATACACAATCTTTGGACTTGCAGAACCTTCTGAGACCCCAGAGTCAGTAGTAAATCAAAAGGATTTAGGGGCTGCAGAGATATCTCTCTGGTTAAGAGCACAGAATGTTCTACCACAAGACCTGGGTTCATTTCTGAGCGCCCAGATGGCAGCTAAGATCTGTAACTCCAGTTACAGGGTACCTGACACCCTCACACAGACATACATGCAGGTAATACATAAATGCACATAACATAAAAATAGATAAATCATTTTCTAAAACCTCAAAAGGATTTAATTTTTAGTTTGGAAAATATAGAAAAGTTTAACATATTTGGTATATACTCAAAACAACACATACAACAACATAAAAAGACAAGGCACAAAGGATGTCTGCATCTAGATTCTACTCCTGTGGCAGGAGGTGACAGGAAAATGTCACAGTCCTCTACTAAGATCAGATGTGAGAAACCGCAATATGTTTTGTTTTTCTCCCCATTACTTTGAACCCAAAGCCTTTTACTACTGGGAAAACTCCCAATTTGAACATGGAGAATCAAAGGCCTGAATCGTGGGCCAGTGTTTTATGATATCTGTTTAGTGTCCACAGGTCAACACTGTCTCATCTCATGTGGAACTGTCTTATAAGTTGAAGTGGTTTCCTCAACCACCAAACCAAAAC